>NW_027649932.1:0-272500 GCF_965287045.1 Carcharhinus amblyrhynchos | reverse complement strand
ATCTCAGAGTCTCTACGTCTCAGAGTATCAGAGACCCAGAGTCTCTGCATCTCAGTGTCTCTGCATCTCAGCGTCTCAGAGTCTCTGCGTCTCAGAGTCTCTGCAACTCAGCGTCTCAGTGTCTCAGAGTATCTGTGTCTCAGAGTCTCTGCGTCTCAGAGTTTCAGAGTCTCTGCGTCTCAGGGTCTCTGCGTCTCAGAGTCTCAGAGTCTCTGTGTCTCAGAGTTTCAGAGTCTCTGCATCTCAGGGTCAGTGCTTCTCACAGTCTCAGCCTCTCAGAGTCTCTGTGTCTCAGACTCTCAGAGTCTCTGCCCCTCAGATTCTCAGAGTCTCAGAGTGTCAGTGTCTCAGAGTCTCAGAGGTTCAGAGACTCTGCGTCTCAGATTCTCAGAGTCTCAGCTTCCCAGAGTTTCTGCGTCTCAGAGTCTCATAGTCTCTGAGTCTCAGAGTTTCAGAGTCTCCGCGTCTCAGGGTCTCTGCGTCTCAGACTGTCAGAGTCTCAGAGTCTCTGCGCCTCAGATTCTCAGCGTCTCAGAGTCTCATAGTCTCAGTGTCTCAGAGTCTTAGCGTCTCAGAGTCTCTGCGTCTCAGAGTTTCAGAGTCTCTGCGTCTCAGGGTCACTGCTTCTTACCGTCTCTGAGTCTCACAGTCTCAGCCTCTCAGGGTCTCTGTGTCTCAGTCTCTCAGCGTCTCAGTCTCAGTGTCTCAGAGTTTCTGTGTCTCAGAGTCTCTGAATCTCAGCGTCTCAGACTCTCAGCGTCTCAGAGTCGCAGCGTCTCAGAGTCTCAGAGTCTCTGAGTCTCAGAGTTTCTGCATCTCAGAATCTCTGCGTTTCAGTGTCTCAGATTGTCAGCGTCTCAGAGTCTCAACGTCTCAGAGTATCTGTGTCTCTGCATCTCAGCGTCTCTGCATCTCAGAGTATCAGCGTCTCTGCATCTCAGTGTCACTGCGTCTTAGCGTGTCTCAGCGTCTCTGCGCCTCAGACTCTCTGTGTCTCAGCGTCTCTGCATCTCAGCGTCTTTGCGTCTCAGTTTCTGCGTCTCAGAGTGTCTGCGTCTCAGCATCTCTGCATATCAGAGTCTCTTCGTCTCAGCGTCTCTGCGTCTCAGCATCTGTGCGTCTCAGAGCCTCTGCGTCTCAACCCCTCAGAGTCTCTGCGTCCCAGGGTCTCTGCGTCTCAGCGTCTCTGAGCCTCAGAGTCTCAGAGTCTCTGTGTCTCAGCGTCTCTGCGTCTCAGAGTCTCTGTGTCCCAGCGTCTCTGCGTCTCCCTCGTCACAGATTCTCAGCATCTCAGCATCTCTGCGTCTCAGAGACTCTGCGTCTCAGCGTCTCTGCTTCTCTGCGTCTCAGCGTCTCTGCGTCTCAACCTCTCAGAGCCTCTGCGTCGCAGGGTCTCTGCATCTCAGAGTCTCTGCGTCTCAGAGTCTCTGTGTCTCTGCGTCTCAGAGTCTCTGCATCTCAGCGTGTCAGCATCTCAGAGTCTCTGTGTCTCAGAGTCTCTGCTTCTCAGAGTCTTTGCTTCTCAGAGTCTCTGCATTTCAACGTCTCTGCGTCTCAGCATTTCTGCATCTCAGAGGCTCTGCATCTCCGAGTCTCTACGTCTCAGAGTCTCAGCGTTTCTGAATCTCAGAGTCCCTGCGTCTCAGAGTCGCAGCGTCTCAGACTCTCTGTGTCTCTCCGTCTCAGAGTCTCTGGGTCTCAGAGTCTCCGCATCTCAGAGTCACAGCATCTCTGCGTCTCAGTCACTGCATCTCAGAGTCTCTGCGCCTCAGAGTCCCTGAGCCTCAGCATCTCAGATTCTCTGCGTCTCAGCGTCTCAGAGTCTCTGCGTCTCAGAGTCTCTGCGTCTCAGAGTCTCTGCGTCTCAGCGTCTCTGTGTCTCAGAGTCTCTGCGTCTCTGTGTCTCAGATTCTCTGCATCTCTGCGTCTCAGAGTCTCTGCGTCTCAGAGTCTCAGCGTCTCTGCGTCTCAGAGTCTCTGCGTCTCAGCGTTTCTGAATCTCAGAGTCTGAGTCTCAGACTCTCTGTGTCTCTCCGTCTCAGAGTCTCTGCGTCTCAGAGTCTCTGCGTCTCAGCGTCTCAGAGCCTCTGCGTCTCAACTTCTCTACGTCTCAGCGTCTCTGCGTCTCAGAGTCTCTGCGTCTCAGAGTCTCTGCATTTCAACTTCTCTGCGTCTGAGAGTCTCTGCGTCTCTGTGTCTCAGAGTGTCTGGTTCTCAGCATCTCTGCGTCTCAGAGTCTCTGCGTCTCCGAGACTCTTCGTCTCAGAGTCACTGCGTCTCAGAGTCTCCGCGTCTCAGCGTTTCTGACTCTCAGAGTCTCTGCGTCTCAGAGTCGCAGCATCTCAGACTATCTGTGTCTCTCCGTCTCAGAGTCTCTGGGTCTCAGAGTCTCTGCGTCTCAGAGTCACTGCGTCTCAGCGTCTCTGCGTCTCAGAGTCACTGCGTCTCAGCGTCTCAGAGTCTCAGCGTCTCTGTGTCTCAGATTCTCTGCATCTCTGCGTCTCAGAGTCTCTGCGTCTCAGAGTCTCAGCGTCTCTGCGTCTCAGAGTCTCTGCGTCTCAGCGTTTCTGAATCTCAGAGTCTGAGTCTCAGACTCTTTGTGTCTCTCCGTCTCAGAGTCTCTGCGTCTCAGAGCCTCTGCGTCTCAGCGTCTCAGAGCCTCTGCGTCTCAACTTCTCTACATCTCAGCGTCTCTGCGTCTCAGCGTCTCTGCGTCTCAGAGTCTCTGCGTCTCAGAGTCTCTGCATTTCAACTTCTCTGCGTCTGAGAGTCTCTGCGTCTCTGTGTCTCAGAGTGTCTGGTTCTCAGCATCTCTGCGTCTCAGAGTCTCTGCGTCTCCGAGACTCTTCGTCTCAGAGTCACTGCGTCTCAGAGTCGCAGCATCTCAGACTCTCTGTGTCTCTCCGTCTCAGAGTCTCTGGGTCTCAGAATCTCTGCGTCTCAGAGTCACTGCGTCTCAGCGCCTCTGCATCTCAGAGTCTCTGCGTCTCAGAGTCTCTGCGTCTCTGCTTCTCAGCATCTCAGAGTCTCAGCGTCTCTGCGTCTCAGAGTCTCAGCGTCTCTGTGTCTCAGAGTCTCTGCGTCTCTGTGCCTCAGATTCTCTGCATCTCTGCGTCTCAGAGTCTCTGCGTCTCAGAGTGTCTGCGTCTCAGAGTCTCAGCGTCTCTGCGTCTCAGAGTCTCCGCGTCTCAGCGTTTCTGAATCTCAGAGTCTCTGAGTCTCAGACTCTCTGTGTCTCTCCGTCTCAGAGTCTCTGGGTGTCAGTCTCTGCATCTCAGAGTCACTGCGTCTCAGCTTCTCTGCGTCTCAGAGTCACAGCGTGTCAGAGTCTCTGCGTCTCAGAGTCTCAGAATCTCTTGGTCTCAGATTCTCTGCATCTCTCCGTCAGTGCGTTTCAGAGTCTCTGCATCTCTGTATCTCGGAGTCACTGCGTCTCACCGTCTCTGCGTCTCAGAGTCTCTGCATCTCAGCGTCTCTACGTCTCAGAGTCTCAGCGTCTCAGCGTCTCTACGTCTCAGAGTCTCTGCGTCTGAGAGTCTCTGCGTCTCAGCGTCTCTGCCTCTCAGAATCTCAGAGTCGCTTCGTCTCAGCGTCTCTGCGTCTCAGAGTCTCTGTGTCTGAGAATCTCTGCGTCCCTGAGTCTCAGAGTCTCTGTATCTCAGCGTCTCCGAGCCTCAGAGTCTCAGAGTCTCTGCGTCTCAGCGTTTGGAGTCTCTGCGTCTCAGAGTCTCAGAGTCTCTTGGTCTCAGATTCTCTGCATCTCTGCGTCAGTGCATTTCAGAGTCTCTGCATCTCTGCGTCTCAGAGTCTCTGCGTCTCAGTGTCTTTGCGTCTCTGCGTCTCAGCGTCTCTGCATCTCTGCATCTCAGCATCTCTGCATCTCAGCGTCTCTGCGTCTCAGCGTCTCTACGTCTCTGCGTCTCAGCGTCTCTGCATCTCAACGTCTCTGTGTCTCAGCGTCCCTGCGTCTCTGCGTCTCTGCTTCTCAGCGTCTCTGCCTCTCTGCGTCTCTGCGTCTCAGCGCCTTTGTTTCGCTGCGTCTCAGCGTCTCTGAGCCTCAGTGTCTCAGAATCTCAGTGTCTCTGCTTCTCTGCGTCTCAGACTCTCTGCGTCTCAGCATCTCTGCGTCTCAGCGTCTCTGTGTCTCACTGTCTCTGCGTCTCAGAGTCTCAGAGACTCTGCGTCTCAGCGTCTTTGCATCTCAGCGTCTCTGAGTCTCAGTGTCTCAGAGTCTCAGGGTCTCAGAGTCTCTGCTTCTCTGCGTCTCAGACTCTCTGCGTCTCAGTGTCTCCACGTCTCAGCATCTCTGCGTCTCAGCGTCTCTGTGTCTCACTGTCTCTGCATCTCAGAGACTCAGAGACTCTGCGTCTCAGAGTCTCTGCGTCTCTGCGTCTCAGAGTCTCTGCGTCTCAGCGTCTCAGAGTCTCAGCGTCTCTGTGTCTCAGAGTCTCTGCGTCTCTGTGTCTCAGATTCTCTGCATCTCTGCGTCTCAGAGTCTCTGCGTCTCAGAGTCTCAGCGTCTCTGCGTCTCAGAGTCTCTGCGTCTCAGCGTTTCTGAATCTCAGAGTCTGAGTCTCAGACTCTTTGTGTCTCTCCGTCTCAGAGTCTCTGTGTCTCACTGTCTCTGCGTCTCAGAGTCTCAGAGACTTTGCGTCTCAGCGTCTTTGCATCTCAGCGTCTCTGAGTCTCAGTGTCTCAGAGTCTCTGCTTCTCTGCGTCTCAGACTCTCTGCGTCTCAGTGTCTCCACGTCTCAGCATCTCTGCGTCTCAGCGTCTCTGTGTCTCACTGTCTCTGCATCTCAGAGACTCAGAGACTCTGCGTCTCAGAGTCTCTGCGTCTCTGCGTCTCAGAGTCTCTGCGTCTCAGTGTCTCTGCGTCTCAGGGTCTCAGTGTCTCTGTGTCTCTGCGTCTCAGCTCCTCTGCGTCTCAGCGTCTCTGCGTCTCAGCATCTCTGCGTCTCAGTGTCTCTGCGTCTCACCGTCTCTGCGTCTCAGAGTCTCAGAGTCTCAGAGACTCTGCGTCTCAGCGTCTTTGCGTCTCAGTGTCTCTGCGTCTCTGCGTCTCAGCGTCTCTGCGTCTCAGCGTCTCTGCGTCTCAGAGTCTCTGCGTCTCACAGTCTCAGAGTCACTGCGTCTCAGCGTCTCTGCATCTCAGAGTCTTTGCGTCTCAGAGTCTCTGTGTCTCTGCTTCTCAGCGTCTCTGAGTCTCTGCGTCCCAGTCTCTCTGAGTCTCAGAGTCTCAGCGTCTCTGCGTCTCAGTCTCTCTGCGTCTCAGGGTCTCAGCGTCTCTGTGTCTCTGCGTCTCAGTGTCTCTGCGTCTCAGTGACTCTGCGTGTCAGCGTCTCTGCGTCTCAGTTTCTCTGCGCCTCAGAGTCTCAGCGTCTCTGCGTCTCAGAGTCTCTGCGTCTCAGTGTCTCTGCGTCTCAGCATCTCTGTGTCTCAGAGTCTCTGTGTCTCACAGTCTCAGAGTCACTGCGTCTCAGCGTCTCTGTGTCTCAGAGTCTTTGCGTCTCAGAGTCTCTGTGTCTCTGCTTCTCAGCGTCTCTGAGTCTCTGAGTCCCAGCGTCTCTGAGTCTCAGAGTCTCAGTGTCTCTGCGTCTCAGTCTCTCTGCGTCTCAGTGACTCTGCGTGTCAGCGTCTCTGCGTCTCAGAGTCTCTGCGCCTCAGAGTCTCTGCGCCTCAGAGTTTCTGCATCTCAGAGTCTCAGATTCTCTGCGTCTCAGCGTCTCTGCGTCTCAGAGTCTTTGCATCTCCGAGTCTCTGCGTCTCAGAGTATCTGCGTCTCACAGTCTCAGAGTCTCTGCGTCTCAGAGTCTCTGCGTATCTGCATCTCAGTGTCTCAGAGTCTCTGCGTCTCAGAGTCTCTGCGTCTCAGTGTCTCTGCATCTCAGGGTCTCAGCGTCTCTGTGTCTCTGCGTCTCAGCGTCTCTGCGTCTCACGGTTTCTGCGTCTCAGCGACTCTGAGGCTTAGAGTGTCAGAGTGTCTGTGTCTCTGCTTCTCAGCGTCTCTGAGTCTCTGCGTCCCAGTGGCTCTGGGTCTCAGAGTCTCAGCGTCTCTGCGTCTCAGTGTCTCAGAGTCTCTGCGCCTCTGGGTCTCTGCTTCGCAGAGTCTCTGCGTCTCAGTGTCTCTGCGTCTCAGAGTCTCAGAGACTCTGCGTCTCAGCGTCTTTGCGTCTCAGAGTCTCTGTGTCTCAGAGACTCTGCGTCTCAGAGTCTCAGAGTCTCTGCGTCTCTGTGTCTCAGAGTCTCTGCGTCTCAGTGTCTCTGCGTCTCAGGGTCTCAGTGTCTCTGTGTCTCTGCGTCTCAGCACCTCTGCGTCTCAGCGTCTCTGCGTCTCACCGTCTCTGCATCTCAGAGTCTCACAGACACTGCGTCTCAGCGTCTTTGCGTCTCAGAGTCTCTGCGCCTCAGAGACTCTGCGTCTCAGGGTCTCAGCGACTCTGTGTCTCTGCGTCTCAGTGTCTCTGCGTCTCAGAGTCTCTGCGTCTCAGAGTTTCTGCGTCTCAGCGTCTCTGTGTCTCAGACTCTCTGCATCTCAGTGTCTCTGCGTCTCAGCGTCTCTGCATCTCTGCGTCTCTGCATCTCAAAGCCTTTGCTTCTCAGAGTCTCAGCGTCTCAGAGTCTCAGAGTCTCGGCGTCTCAGCGTCTCTGCGTGTCTGCGTCTCATCGCCCCTGCGTCTCAGCGTCTCTGCGTCTCAGCGTCTCTGCGTCTCAGCGTCTCTGCGTCTCAGACTTTCTGCGTCTCAGCGTCTCTGCGTCTCAGCATCTCAGCGTCTCTGCATCTCAGCGTCTCTGCGTCTCAGCGTTTCTGCGTCTTAGCGTCTCTGCGTCTCAGTGCCTTTGCGTTTCTGCGTCTCAGACTCTCTGTGTCTCAGACTCTCTGCATCTCAGTGTCTCTGCGTCTCAGCGTCTCTGCTTCTCAGCATCTCTGCGTCTCACCGTCTCTGCGTCTCAGAGTCTCAGAGACACTGCATCTCAGCGTCTTTGCGTCTCAGAGTCTCTGCGCCTCAGAGACTCTGCGTCTCAGGGTCTCAGCGACTCTGTGTCTCTGCGTCTCAGTGTCTCTGCGTCTCAGAGTCTCTGCGTCTCAGAGTCTCTGCGTCTCAGCGTCTCTGTGTCTCAGACTCTCTGCATCTCAGTGTCTCTGCGTCTCAGCGTCTCTGCATCTCTGCGTCTCTGCATCTCAGGGCCTTTGCTTCTCAGAGTCTCAGCGTCTCAGAGTCTCAGAGTCTCGGCGTCTCAGCGTCTCTGCGTGTCTGCGGCTCATCGTCCCTGCGTCTCAGCGTCTCTGCGTCTCAGAGTGTCTGCATCTCTGCGTCTCAGCGTCTCTGCGTCTCAGACTTTCTGCGTCTCAGACTCTCTGCGTCTCAGAGTCTCTGCGTCTCAGCGCCTCTGCATTTCAGCATCTCAGCGTCTCTGCATCTCAGCGTCTCACCGTCGCTGCGTCTCAGAGTCTCAATGTCTCTGCGTCTCAGCGTCTCAGTGTTTCTGCGTCTCAGAGTCTCAATGTCTCTGCGTCTCTGCGTCTCAGCATCTCTGCGTCTCAGATTCTCAGCATCTCTGCGTCTCAGAGTCTCTGTGTCTCAGAGTCTTTGCGTCTCAGAGTCTCTGTGTCTCTGCTTCTCAGTGTCTCTGAGTCTCTGCGTCCCAGCGTCTCTGAGTCTCAGAGTCTCAGCGTCTCTGCGTCTAGTCTCTCTGCGTCTCAGGGTCTCATCGTCTCTGCCTCTCAGTGTCGCAGAGTCTCTGCGTCTCTGCGTCTCAGAGTCTCTGCGTCTCAGGGTCTCAGAGTCTCTGTGTCTCTGCGTCTCAGGGTCTCTGCATCTCAGCGTCTCTGAGGCTTAGAGTGTCAGAGTCCCTGCGTCTCCGTGTCTCTGCATCTCTGTGTCTCAGAGCCTTTGCTTCTCAGAGTCTCAGCGTCTCAGAGTCTCAGAGTCTCTGCGTCTCAGCGTCTCTGCGTGTCTGCGTCTCATCGTCTCTGCATCTCTGCGTCTCTGCGTCTCAGAGTCTCTGTGTCTCTGTGTCTCCGCGTCTCTGCGTCTCAGCGTCTCTGCGTCCCAGACTCTCTGCGTCTCAGACTCCCTGCGTCTCAGAGTGTCTGCGTCTCAGCGTCTCGGCTTCTCAGTGTCTCTGCATCTCAGTGCCTTTGCGTCTCTGCGTCTCAGACTCTCTGCATCTCAGTCTCTCTGCATTTCAGTGTCGCTGCGTCTCAGCGTCTCTGCGTCACTGCGTTTCACCGTCTCGGCGTCTCAGAGTCTCAATGTCTCTGCGTCTCTGCGTCTCAGCGTCTCAGTATCTCTGCGCCTCAGAGTCTTTAAGTCTCAGAGTCTCTGCGCCTCAGCGTCTCAATGTCTCTGCGTATCTGCGTCTCAGCGTCTCAGAGACTCTGCGCCTCAGTGTCTCTGCGTCTCAGAGTCTCTGCGTCTCAGTGCCTCTGCGTCTCAGAGTCTCAGAGACTCTGCGTCTCAGTGTCTCTGCGTCTCAGAGTCTCTGCGTCTCAGCGCCTCTGCGTCTCAGAGTCTCAGAGACTCTGCGTCTTTGCGTCTCTGTGTCTCAGCGTCTCAGCATCTCTGCATCTCAGCGTCTCTGTGTCTATGCGTCTCACCGTCTCGGCGTCTCAGAGTCTCAATGTCTCTGCGTCTCAGCGTCTCAGTGTCTCTGTGTCTCAGAGTCTCTGCGTCTCAGCACCTCTGCGTGTCTGCGTCTCATCGTCTCTGCGTCTCAGCGTCTCTGCGTCTTTGCGTCTCTGCGTCTCAGCGTCTCTGCGTCTCAGACTCTCTGCATCTCAGACTCTCTGCGTCTCAGAGTCTCTGCGTCTCAGCGCCTCTGCATCTCAGCATCTCAGCATCTCTGCATCTCAGCGTCTCTGCGTCTCTGCATCCATGCGTCTCAGCATCTCTGCGTCTCTGCTTCTCAGTGTCTCTGCGTCTCAGCGTCTCTGCGTTTCTGCGTCTCAGACTCTCTGCGTCTCAGACTCTCTGCATCTCAGTGTCTCTGCGTCTCAGCGTCTCTGCGTCTCACAGTCTCAGCGTCTTTGCGTCTCAGATTCGCAGCGCCTCAGAGTCTCTGCGTCTCTGCATCTCACAGCCTCAGAGTCTCTGCGTCTCAGAGTCTCTGCGTCTCAGAGCCTTTCCTTCTCAGAGTCCCAGCGTCTCAGCTTCTCAGAGTCTCAGAGTCTCTGCGTCTCAGCGTCTCGGCGTGTCTGCGTCTCAGAGTCTCTGCGTCTCAGCGTCTCTGCGTCTCAGATTCTCTACGTCTCAGTGTCTTTGCGTCTCTGCGTCTCTGACTCTCTGCGTCTCAGCGCTTCTGCGTCTCAGCGTCTCAGCGTCTCTGAGTCTCAGACTCTCTGCGTCTCAGCGCTTCTGCGTCTCAGCGTCTCTGCGTCTCAGCATCTCTGCGTCTCAGCGTCTCTGTGTCTCACCGTCTCTGCGTCTCAGAGTCTCAGATCCTCTGCGTCTCAGCGTCTCTGCGTCTCAGAGTCTCTGCGCCTCTGCGTTTCTGCGACTCAGTGTCTCTGCGTCTCTGCATCTCAGAGTCTCTGCGTCTCAGAGTCTCTGCGTCTCTGTGTCTCAGCGTCTCAGAGTCTCTGCGACTCAGTGTCTCTGCGTCCCTGTGTCTCTGCGTCTCAGCGTCTCTGCGTCTCAGGGTCTCTGCGTCTCAGCGTCTCTGCGTCTCAGCGACTCTGAGGCTTAGAGTGTCAGAGTCTCTGCGTCTCTAGGTCTCAGCATCTCAGCGTCTCTGAGTCTCGGCGTCTCGGCGTCTCTGCGTCTCTGCGTCTCAGAGCCTTTGCTTCTCAGAGTCTCAGCGTCTCAGAGTCTCTGCGTCTCAGCGTTTCTGCGCGTCTGCGTCTCATCGTCTTGCGTCTCAGCGTCTCTGCGTCCCAGAGTCTCTGCATCTCAGCGACTCAGCATCTCTGCGTCTCAGTGTCTCTGCGTCTCTGCGACTCAGTGTCTTTGCGTCTCAGAGTCTCTGCGTCTCAGCGCTTCTGCGTCTTAGCGTCTCAGCGTCTCTGGGTCTCAGCATCTCTGCGTCTCAGCGTCTCTGTGTCTCACCGTCTCTGCGTCTCAGAGTCTCAGATCATCTGCTTCTCAGTGACTCTGCGTCTCAGAGTCTGTGCGTCTCAGAGTCTCTGCGTCTCAGCGTCTCAGCGTCTCTGCGTTTCTGCGACTCAGTGTCTTTGCATCTCAGAGTCTCTGCGTCTCAGAGACTCTGCGTCTCAGAGTCTCAGAGTCTCTGCGTCTCTGTGTCTCAGCGTCTCAGGGTCTCAGCGGCTCTGTGTCTCTGCGTCTCAGCGTCTCTGCGTCTCAGGATCTCTGCGTCTCAGCGTCTCTGCGTCTCAGCGACTCTGAGGCTTAGAGTGTCAGAGTCTCTGTGTCTCTAGGTCTCAGCATCTCAGCGTCTCTGAGTCTCGGCGTCTCAGCGTCTCTGCGTCTCTGCGTCTCAGAGCCTTTGCTTCTCAGACTCTCAGCGTCTCAGAGTCTCTGCGTCTCAGCGTTTCTGCGCATCTGCGTCTCATCGTCTTGCGTCTCAGCGTCTCTGCGTCCCAGAGTCTCTGCATCTCAGCGACTCAGCATCTCTGCGTCTCAGTGTCTCTGCGTCTCTGCGACTCAGCGTCTTTGCGTCTCAGAGTCTCTGCGTCTCAGAGACTCTGCGTCTCAGAGTCTCTGAGTCACTGAGCCTCAGAGCCTCTGTGTCTCTACGTCTCTGCATCTCTGAGTCTCTGAGTCTCTGTGTCTCTGGGTCTCTGTGTCTCTGAGTCTGTGTGCCTCTGAGTCTCTGGGTATCTGGGTCTCGGAGTCTCTGACTCTCTGAGCCTCTGGGTCTCTGCGTCTCTGAGTCTCTGAGCCTCTGAGCCTCTCTGTCTCTGAGCCTCTGAGCCTCTGAGTCTCTGTGTCTCAGGGTCTCTGAGTCTCGGTGTCTCTGAGTCGCGGTGTCTCTGGGTCTCTGAGTCTCTGAGCCTCTGTGTCTCTGTGTCTGTGAGTCTCTGTGTCTCTGAGTCTCTGTGTCTCTGGGTATCTGTGTCTCTGTGTCTCTGAGTCTCGGAGTCTCTGAGTCTCTGGGTCTCTGAGCCTCTGTGTCTCTGTGTCTCTGCGTCTCTGTGTCTCGGTGTCTCTGAGTCGCGGTGTCTCCGTGTCTCTGAGTCTCTGAGTCTCTGTGCCTTTGCATCTCAGAGTCTCAGAGTCTCTGCGTCTCAGCGTCTCTGAGTCTCAGTGTCGCAGCGTCTCAATGTCTCAGCGTCTCTGCCTCTCAGAGTCTCTGTGTCTCAGCATCTCTGCGTCTCTGCGTCTCTGAGTCTCTGTGACTCTGGGTCTCTGTCTCACTGAGTCTCTGAGCCTCTGAGCCTCCGAGTCTCTGAGTCTCTGAGTCTCCGAGTCTCTGTGTCTCTGAGTCTCTGTGTCTCTGAGTCTCCGTGTCTCCGTGTCTCCGTGTCTCTGCGTCTCTGAGTCTCTGCGTCTCTGAGTCTCTGGGTCTCTGAGCCTCTGCGTCTCTGCGTCTCTGAGTCTCTGAGCCTCTGTGTCTCTGCGTCTCTGAGTCTCTGAGTCTGTGAGCCTCTGTGTCCCTGCGTCTCTGCGTCTCTGAGTCTCTGAGTCTCGGTTTCCCTGAGTCTCTGTGTCTCTGAGTCTCTGTGTCTCCGTGTCACCGTGTCTCCGTGTCTCCGCGTCTCTGAGTCTCTGAGTCTCTGAGTCTCTGTCTCTCTGTGTCTCTGAGTCTCTGTGACTCCGTGTCTCCGCGTCTCCGAGTCTCTGTCTCACTGTGTCTCTGAATCTCTGTGCCTCTGATTCTCTGTGTCTCCGTGTCTCTGCGTCTCTGAGTCTCTGAGTCTCTGTGTCTCTGTGTCTCTGTGTCTCTGTGTCTGAGTCTCTGTGACTCCGTGTCTCCGCGTCTCCGAGTCTCTGTCTCACTGTGTCTCTGAATCTCTGTGCCTCTGATTCTCTGTGCCTCCGTGTCTCCGCGTCTCTGAGTCTCTGAGTCTCCGTCTCTCTGTGTCTCAGAGTCTCGGTGCCTCAGAGTCTCTGTGTCTCCGTGTCTCCGCGTCTCTGAGTCTCTGAGTCTCTGAGTCTCTGTGTCTCTGAGTCTCTGTGTCTCTGTGTCTCTGAGTCTCTGTCTCTGTGTCTCCGTGTCTCCGTGTCTCCGCGTCTCTGAGTCTCTGAGTCTCTGTGTCTCCGTGTCTCCGTGTCTCCGCGTCTCCGAGTCTCCGTCTCTCTGTGTCTCTGAGTCTCTGAGTCTCTGTGTCTCCGTGTCTCCGCGTCTCTGAGTCTCCGAGTCTCTGTGACTCTGAGTCTCTGTGTCTCTGAGTCTCCGTGACTCCGTGTCGCCGTGTCTCTGCGTCTCTGCGTCTCTGAGTCTCTGAGTCTCTGTGTCTCTGAGTCTCTGTGTCTCTGTGTCTCCGTGTCTCCGTGTCTCTGCGTCTCTGCGTCTCTGAGTCTCTGTGTCTCTGAGTCTCTGTGTCTCTGTGTCTCCGTGTCTCCGTGTCTCTGCGTCTCTGAGTCTCTGAGTCTCTGTGTCTCTGAGTCTCTGTGTCTCTGAGTCTCTGAGTCTCTGTGTCTCCGTGCCTCGATGTCTCTGCGTCTCTGAGCCTCTGAGTCTCTTTGTCTCTGAGTCTCTGTGTCTCCGCGTCTCTGAGTCTCTGAGCCTCTGTCTCTCTGTGACTCTGTGTCTCTGAGTCTCTGTGTCTCTGTGTCTCCGAGTCTCCGAGTCTCTGTGTCTCTGAGTCTCTGTTTCCCTGTGTCTCTGAGTCTCTGCGTCTCCATGTCTCCGTGTCTCCGTGTCACCGCCTCTCCGAGTCTCCGAGTCTTTGTGTCTCTGAGTCTCCGAGTCTCTGTGTCTCTGTGTCTCTGAGTCTCTGAGTCTCCGAGTCTCTGTGTCTCTGAGTCTCCGAGTCTCTGTGTCTCTGTGTCTCTGTGTCTCTGTGTCTCCATGCCTCCGTGTCTCCGCGTCTCCGAGTCTCTGTGTCTCTGAGTCTCTGAGTCTCCGAGTCTCTGTGTCTCTGAGTCTCCGAGTCTCTGTGTCTCTGAGTCTCTGTGTCTCCGTGTCTCCGTGTCTCCGAGTCTCTGTCTCTCTGTGTCTCTGTGTCTCTGAGTCTGTGTCTCTGAGTCTCTGAGTCTCCGTGTCTCCGTGTCTCCGCGTCTCCGAGTCTCCGAGTCTCTGTCTCTCTGTGTCTCTGTGTCTCTGAGTCACTGCGTCTCTGAGTCTCTCTGTCTCTGTGTCTCTGAGTCTCTGTGTCTCTGAGTCTCCGTGTCTCCGTGTCTCCGTTTCTCCGAGTCTCTGTCTCTCAGTGTCTCTGTGTCTCTGAGTCTCTGTGTCTCCGTGTCTCCGTGTCTCCGCGTCTCCGAGTCTCCGAGTCTCTGTCTCTCTGTGTCTCTGAGTCTCCGCGTCTCTGAGTCTCTGAGTCTCTGAGTCTCTGTGTCTCTGAGTCTCTGTGTCTCTGAGTCTCTGTGTCTCTGTGTCTCCGTGTCTCTGCGTCTCTGAGTCTCTGTGTCTCTGTGTCTCTGTGTATCTGTGTCTCCGTGTCTCCGCGTCTCCGCGTCTCCGAGTGTCTCTCTCTCTGAGTCTCCGCATCTCTGAGTCTCTGAGTCTCCGCGTCTCTGAGTCTCTGGCTCTCTGAGTCTTTGTGTCTCTGAGTCTCTGTGCCTCTGAGTCTCCTTGTCTCCGTGTCTCCATGTCTACGCGTCTCTGAGTCTCTGAGACTCTGTGTCTCTGAGTCCCTGTGTCTCCGTGCCTCCGTGTCTCTGCGTCTCTGAGACTCTGAGTCTCTGTGTCTCTGAGTCTCTGTGTCTCTGCGTCTCCGTGTCTCCGTGTCTCCGCATCTCCGAGTCTCCGAGTCTCTGTGTTTCTGAGTCTCTGTGTCTCTGTGTATCTGAGACTCTGTGTCTCCGTGTCTCCGAGTCTTCGAATCTCCGAGTCTCTGTGTCTCCGAGTCTCCGAGTCTCTGTGTCTCTGAGTCTCTGTGTCTCTGTGTCTCTGAGTCTCCGTGTCTCCGTGTCTCCGTGTTTCCGCGTCTCCGAGTCTCTGTGTCTCTGTGTCTCTGAGTCTCTGAGTCTCTGAGTCTCTGTGTCTCCGTTTCTCCGTGTCTCCGAGTCTCTGTCTCTCTGTGTCTCTGTGTCTCTGAGTCTGTGTCTCTGAGTCTCCGAGTCTCCGAGTCTCTGTCTCTCTGTGTCTCTGTGTCTCTGAGTCTCTGCGTCTCTGAGTCTCTCTGTCTCTGTGTCTCTGAGTCTCTGTGTCTCTGAGTCTTTGTGTCTCCGTGTCTCCATTCCTCCGAGTCTCTGTCTCTCTGTGTCTCTGTCTCTGTGTCTCTGAGTCTCTGTGCCTCTGAGACTCTGTGTCTCCGTGTCTCCGTGTCTCCAAGTTTCCGAGTCTCTGTGTCTCCGAGTCTCCAATCTCTGTGTCTCTGTGTCTCCGAGTCTCTGTATCTCTGAGTCTCTGTGTCTCTGTGTCTCCGAGTCTCCGAGTCTCTGTGTCTCTGAGTCTCTGTGTCTCTGTGTCTCTGAGTCTCTGTGTCTCCATGTCTCCGCGTCTCCGTGTCTCCGAGTCTCCGAGTCTCTGTGTCTCTGTGTCTCTGAGTCTCTGCGTCTCCATGTCTCCGTGTCTCCGTGTCTCCGCCTCTCCGAGTCTCCGAGTCTCTGTGTCTCTGAGTTTCCGAGTCTCTGTGTCTCTGAGTCTCTGAGTCTCCGAGTCTCTGTGTCTCTGAGTCTCCGACTCTCTGTGTCTCTGAGTCTCCATGTCTCCGTGTCTCCGCTTCTCCGAGCCTCCAAGACTCTGTGTCTCCGCGTCTCCGAGTCTCAGTGTCTCTGAGTCTCTGAGTCTCTGTGTCTCTGTGTCTCCGCGTCTCCGTGTCTCCGCGTCTCCGAGTCTCCGTGTCTCTGAGTCTCTGTGTCTCTGTGTCTCTGTGTCTCTGAGTCTCTGTGTCTCTGAGTCTCTGTGTCTCCGTGTCTCCGTGTCTCCGCGTCTCCGCGTCTCCGTATCTCCGTGTCTCCATGTCTCTGAGTCTCTGTGTCTCTGAGTCTCCGTGTCTTCGAGTCTCTGAGTCTCTGTGTCTCTGAGTCTCTGTGTCTCCGTGTCTCCGCGTCTCCGAGTCTCCGAGTCTCAGTGTCTCTGTGTCTCTGAGTCTCTCTGTCTCCGTGTCTCCGTGACTCCGAGTCTCCGAGTCACTGTGTCTCTGTGACTCTGAGTCTCTGTGTCTCTGTGTCTCTGAGTCTCTGTGTCTCCGTCTCTCCGTGTCTCTGTGTCTCTTAGTCTCTGTGTTTCTGTGTCTCTGAGTCTCCGTGTCTCTGTGTCTCTGAGTCTCTGTGTCTCTGAGTCTCCGTGTCTCCGTGTTTCCACGTCTCCGAGTCTCCGAGTCTCTGTGTCTCTGAGTCTGTGTCTCTGAGTCTCTGAGTCTCCGTGTCTCCGTGTCTCCGCGTCTCCGAGTCTCCGAGTCTCTGTCTCTCTGTTTCTGTGTGTCTCTGAGTCTCTGCGTCTCTGAGTCTCTGTGTCACTGAGTCTCTGTGTCTCTGAGTCTCTGTGTCTCTGTGTCTCCGAGTCTCCGAGTCTCTGTGTCTCTGAGTCTCTGTGTCTCTGTGTCTCTGAGTCTCTGCGTCTCCATGTCTCTGTGTCTCCGTGTCTCCGCCTCTCCGAGTCTCCGAGTCTTTGTGTCTCTGAGTCTCCGAGTCTCTGTGTCTCTGTGTCTCTGTGTCTCTGAGTCTCTGAGTCTCCGAGTCTCTGTGTCTCTGAGTCTCCGAGTCTCTGTGTCTCTGTGTCTCTGTGTCTCTGTGTCTCCATGCCTCCGTGTCTCTGCGTCTCCGAGTCTCTGTGTCTCTGAGTCTCCTAGTCTCTGTGTCCCTGTGTCTCTGTGTCTCTGAGTCTCTGTGTCTCTAAGTCTCTGTGTCTCCGTGTCTCCGCGTCTCCGCGTCTCCGAGTCTCCGTGTCTCTGAGTCTCTGTGTCTCTGTGTCTCTGAGTCTCCGTGTCTTCGAGTCTCTGTGTCTCTGTGTCTCTGAGTCTCTGAGACTTGGTGTCTCTGAGTCTCTGTGTCTCTGAGTCTCTGTGTCTCCGTGTCTCCGCGTCTCCGAGTCTCCGAGTCTCTGAGTCTCAGTGTCTCTGTGTCTCTGAGTCTCTGTGTCTCCGTGTCTCCGTGACTCCGAGTCTCCGAGTCTCTGTGTCTCTGTGACTCTGAGTCTCTGTGTCTCTGTGTCTCTGAATCTCTGTGTCTCCGTCTCTCCGAGTCTCCGTGTCTCAGTGTCTCCGCGTCTCCCAGTCTCCGAGTCTCCGAGTCTCTGTGTCTCTGAGTCTCTGTGTCTCCGTGTCTCCGTGTCTCCGTGTCTCTGAGTCTCCGCGTCTCCGAGTCTCCGTGTCACTGTGTCTCTGTGTCTCTGAGTCACTGTGTCTCTGTGTCTCTGAGTCTCCGTGTCTCCGCGTCTCTGAGTCTCCGAGTCTCCGAGTCTCTGTGTCTCTGTGTCTCTGAGTCTCTTAGTCTCTGAGTCTCTGAGTCTCTGTGTCTCTGAGTCTCTGTGTCTCTGAGTCTCTGTGTCTCTGTGTCTCCGTGTCTCCGTGTCTCTGCGTCTCTGAGTCTCTGAGTCTCTGTGTCACTGAGTCTCTGTGTCTCTGAGTCTCTGTGTCTCCGTGTCTCCGTGTCTCTGCGTCTCTGAGCCTCTGAGTCTCTGTGTCTCTGAGTGTCTGTGCCTCCGTGTCTCCATGTCTCCGCGTCTCTGAGTCTCTGAGCCTCTGTCTCTCTGTGACTCTGTGTCTCTGTCTCTGTGTCTCCGTGTCTCCGCGTCTCTGAGTCTCTGAGTCTCTGTGTCTCCGTGTCTCGGCGTCTCTGAGTCTCTGAGTCTCTCAGTCTCTGTGTCTTTGAGTCTCTGTGTCTCCGTGTCTCCTTGTCTCTGCGTCTCTGAGTCTCTGAGTCTCTGTGTCTCCGTGTCTCCGTGTCTCCGTGTCTCTGCGTCTCTGAGTCACTGAGTCTCTGTGTCTCTGAGTCTCCGTGTCTCCGTGTCTCCGCGTCTCTGAGTCTCTGCGTCTCTGTCTCTCTGTGTCTCTGAGTCTCTGTGTCTCTGAGTCTCTGTGCCTCTGTGTCTCTGTGTCTCCGTGTCTCCGTGTCTCTGCGTCTCTGAGTCTCTGAGTCTCTGAGTCTCTGTGTCTCGGAGTCTCCGTGTCTCCGTGTCTCCGCGTCTCTGAGTCTCTGCGCCTCTGTCTCTCTGTGTCTCTGAGTCTCTGTGTCTCTGAGTCTCCGCGTCTCTGAGTCTCTGAGTCTCTGTTTCTCTGAGTCTCTGTGTCTCCGTGTCTCTGCGTCTCTGAGTCTCTGTGTCTCTGTGTCTCTGTGTATCTGTGTCTCTGTGTCTCCGTGTCTCCGTGTCTCTGCGTCTCTGAGTCTCTGAGTCTCTGAGTCTCTGTGTCTCGGAGTCTCCGTGTCTCCGTGTCTCCGCGTCTCTGAGTCTCTGCGCCTCTGTCTCTCTGTGTCTCTGAGTCTCTGTGTCTCTGAGTCTCCGCGTCTCTGAGTCTCTGAGTCTCTGTTTCTCTGAGTCTCTGAGTCTCCGCGTCTCTGAGTCTCTGACTCTCTGAGTCTCTGTGTCTCTGAGTCTCTGTGTCTCTGAGTCTCCTTGTCTCCGTGTCTCCATGTCTACGCGTCTCTGAGTCTCTGAGACTCTGTGTCTCTGAGTCCCTGTGTCTCCGTGTCTCCGTGTCTCCGTGTCTCTGCGTCTCTGAGACTCTGAGTCTCTGTGTCTCTGAGTCTCTGTGTCTCTGCGTCTCCGTGTCTCCGTGTCTCCGCATCTCCGAGTCTCCGAGTCTCTGTGTTTCTGAGTCTCTGTGTCTCTGTGTATCTGAGACTCTGTGTCTCCGTGTCTCCGAGTCTTCGAATCTCTGAGTCTCCGAGTCTCCGAGTCTCCGAGTCTCTGTGTCTCTGAGTCTCTGTGTCTCTGTGTCTCCGAGTCTCCGTGTCTCCGTGTCTCCGTGTTTCTGCGTCTCCGAGTCTCCGAGTCTCTGTGTCTCTGTGTCTCTGTGTCTCTGAGTCTCTGTGTCTCTGAGTCTCTGTGTCTCCGTTTCTCCGTGTCTCCGAGTCTCTGTCTCTCTGTGTCTCTGAGTCTGTGTCTCTGAGTCTCTGAGTCTCCGTGTCTCCGTGTCTCCGCGTCTCCGAGTCTCCGAGTCTCTGTCTCTCTGTGTCTCTGTGTCTCTGAGTCTCTGCGTCTCTGAGTCTCTCTGTCTCTGTGTCTCTGAGTCTCTGTGTCTCTGAGTCTCTGTGTCTCCGTGTCTCCATTCCTCCGAGTCTCTGTCTCTCTGTGTCTCTGTCTCTGTGTCTCTGAGTCTCTGTGCCTCTGAGACTCTGTGTCTCCGTGTCTCCAAGTTTCCGAGTCTCTGTGTCTCTGTGTCTCCGAGTCTCCGAGTCTCTGTGTCTCTGTGTCTCCGAGTCTCTGTATCTCTGAGTCTCTGTGTCTCTGTGTCTCCGAGTCTCCGAGTCTCTGTGTCTCTGAGTCTCTGTGTCTCTGTGTCTCTGAGTCTCTGTGTCTCCATGTCTCCGCGTCTCCGTGTCTCCGAGTCTCCGAGTCTCTGTGTCTCTGTGTCTCTGAGTCTCTGCGTCTCCATGTCACCGTGTCTCCGTGTCTCCGCCTCTCCGAGTCTCCGAGTCTCTGTGTCTCTGAGTTTCCGAGTCTCTGTGTCTCTGAGTCTCTGAGTCTCCGAGTCTCTGTGTCTCTGAGTCTCCGAGTCTCCGAGTCTCTGTGTCTCTGAGTCTCCATGTCTCCGTGTCTCCGCTTCTCCGAGTCTCCAAGTCTCTGTGTCTCCGAGTCTCCGAGTCTCTGTGTCTCTGAGTCTCTGAGTCTCTGTGTCTCTGTGTCTCCGCGTCTCCGTGTCTCCACGTCTCCAAGTCTCTGTGTCTCTGAGTCTCCTAGTCTCTGTGTCTCTGAGTCTCTGTGTCTCTGAGTCTCTGTGTCTCCGTGTCTCCGCGTCTCCGCGTCTCCGAGTCTCCGTGTCTCCGTGTCTCTATGTCTCTGAGTCTCTGTGTCTCTGTGTCTCTGAGTCTCCGTGTCTTCGAGTCTCTGTGTCTCTGTGTCTCTGAGTCTCTGAGTCTCTGTGTCTCTGAGTCTCTGTGTCTCTGAGTCTCTGTGTCTCCGTGTCTCCGCGCCTCCGAGTCTCCGAGTCTCAGTGTCTCTGTGTCTCTGAGTCTCTCTGTCTCCGTGTCTCCGTGACTCCGAGTCTCCGAGTCACTGTGTCTCTGTGACTCTGAGTCTCTGTGTCTCTGTGTCTCTGAGTCTCTGTGTCTCCGTCTCTCCGTGTCTCCGTGTCTCTTAGTCTCTGTGTTTCTGTGTCTCTGAGTCTCCGTGTCTCTGTGTCTCTGAGTCTCCTTGTCTCCGCGTCTCCGTGTTTCCGCGTCTCCAAGTCTCCGAGTCTCTGTGTCTCTGTGTCTCTGAGTCTCTGTGTCTCTGAGTCTCTGTGTCTCCGTTTCTCCGTGTCTCCGAGTCTCTGTCTCTCTGCGTGTCTGTGTCTCTGAGTCTGTGTCTCTGAGTCTCTGAGTCTCCGTGTCTCCGTGTCTCCGCGTCTCCCAGTCTCCGAGTCTCTGTCTCTCTGTTTCTGTGTGTCTCTGAGTCTCTGCGTCTCTGAGTCTCTGTGTCACTGAGTCTCTGTGTCTCTGAGTCTCTGTGTCTCTGTGTCTCCGAGTCTCCGAGTCTCTGTGTCTCTGAGTCTCTGTGTCTCTGTGTCTCTGAGTCTCTGCGTCTCCATGTCTCCGTGTCTCCGTGTCTCCGCCTCTCCGAGTCTCCGAGTCTTTGTGTCTCTGAGTCTCCGAGTCTCTGTGTCTCTGTGTCTCTGAGTCTCTGAGTCTCCGAGTCTCTGTGTCTCTGAGTCTCCGAGTCTCTGTGTCTCTGAGTCTCCGAGTCTCTGTGTCTCTGTGTCTCTGTGTCTCCATGCCGCCGTGTCTCCGCGTCTCCGAGTCTCTGTGTCTCTGAGTCTCCTAGTCTCTGTGTCCCTGTGTCTCTGTGTCTCTGAGTCTCTGTGTCTCTAAGTCTCTGTGTCTCAGTGTCTCCGCGTCTCCGCGTCTCCGAGTCTCCGTGTCTCCGTGTCTCTGAGTCTCTGTGTCTCTGTGTCTCTGAGTCTCCGTGTCTTCGAGTCTCTGTGTCTCTGTGTCTCTGAGTCTCTGAGTCTCTGAGTCTCTGTGTCTCTGAGTCTCTGTGTCTCTGAGTCTCTGTGTCTCCGTGTCTCCGCGTCTCCGAGTCTCCGAGTCTCTGAGTCTCAGTGTCTCTGTGTCTCTGAGTCTCTGTGTCTCCGTGTCTCCGTGACTCCGAGTCTCTGTGTCTCTGTGACTCTGAGTCTCTGTGTCTCTGTGTCTCTGAATCTCTGTGTCTCCGTCTCTCCGAGTCTCCGTGTCTCAGTGTCTCCGCGTCTCCCAGTCTCCGAGTCTCCGAGTGTCTGTGTCTCTGAGTCTCTGTGTCTCTGAGTCTCTGTGTCTCCGTTTCTCCGTGTCTCCGTGTCTCCGTGTCTCTGAGTCTCCGCGTCTCCGAGTCTCCGTGTCACTGTGTCTCTGTGTCTCTGAGTCACAGTGTCTCTGTGTCTCTGAGTCTCCGTGTCTCCGCGTCTCTGAGTCTCCGAGTCTACGAGTCTCTGTGTCTCTGTGTCTCTGAGTCTCTTAGTCTCTGAGTCTCTGAGTCTCTGTGTCTCTGAGTCTCTGTGTCTCTGAGTCTCTGTGTCTCTGTGTCTCCGTGTCTCCGTGTCTCTGCGTCTCTGAGTCTCTGAGTCTCTGTGTCTCTGAGTCTCTGAGACTCTGTTTCTCTGAGTCTCTGTGTCTCTGTGTCTCAGAGTCTCTGTGTCTCCGAGTCTCTGCGTCTCTGAGTCTCTGAGTCTCTGTGTCTCTGTGTCTCTGAGTCTCTGTGTCTCTGAGTCTATGTGTCTCCGTCTCTCTGCGTCTCTGTGTCTCTGTGTCTCCGTCTCCCTGCGTCTCTGAGTCTCTGTCTCTCTGAGTCTCCGCGTCTCTGAGTCTCTGAGTCTCTGAGTCTCTGTGTCTCTGAGTCTCTGTGTCTCTGAGTCTCCGTGTCTCCGTGTCTCCGCGTCTCTGAGTCTCTGAGTCTCTGTGTCTATGTGTCTCTGTGTCTCCGCGTCTCCGCGTCTCCGTGTCTCCGTGTCTCCGTGTCTCCGCGTCTCCGAGTCTCTGTGTCTCTGAGTCTCTGTGTCTCTGTGTGTCTGAGTCTCCGTGTCTCCGAGTCTCCGAGTCTCCGAGTCTCTGTGTCTCTGAGTCTCTGTGTCTCTGTGTTTCTGTGTCTCCGTGTCTCCGTGTTTCCGCGTCTCCGAGTCTCCGTGTCTCCGTGTCTCTGAGTCTCTGTGTCTCTGTGTCTCTGAGTCTCCGTGTCTTCGAGTCTCTGTGTCTCTGTGTCTCTGAGTCTCTGAGTCTCTGTGTCTCTGAGTCTCTGTGTCTCTGAGTCTCTGAGTCTCTGTGTCTCTGAGTCTCTGTGTCTCTGAGTCTCTGTGTCTCCGTGTCTCCGCGTCTCCGAGTCTCCGAGTCTCTGAGTCTCAGTGTCTCTGTGTCTCTGAGTCTCTGTGTCTCCGTGTCTCCGTGACTCCGAGTCTCCGAGTCTCTGTGTCTCTGTGACTCTGAGTCTCTGTGTCTCTGTGTCTCTGAATCTCTGTGTCTCCGTCTCTCCGAGTCTCCGTGTCTCAGTGTCTCCGCGTCTCCCAGTCTCCGAGTCTCCGAGTGTCTGTGTCTCTGAGTCTCTGTGTCTCTGAGTCTCTGTGTCTCCGTTTCTCCGTGTCTCCGCGTCTCCGAGTCTCCGTGTCACTGTGTCTCTGTGTCTCTGAGTCACTGTGTCTCTGAGTCTCCGTGTCTCCGCGTCTCTGAGTCTCCGAGTCTCCGAGTCTCTGTGTCTCTGAGTCTCTGTGTCTCTGTGTCTCTGTGTCTCCGTGTCTCCGTGTCTCTGCGTCTCTGAGTCTCTGTGTCACTGAGTCTCTGTGTCTCTGAGTCTCTGTGTCTCCGTGTCTCCGTGTCTCTGCGTCTCTGAGCCTCTGAGTCTCTGTGTCTCTGAGTGTCTGTTCCTCCGTGTCTCCATGTCTCCACGTCTCTGAGTCTCTGAGCCTCTGTCTCTCTGTGACTCTGTGTCTCTGTCTCTGTGTCTCCGTGTCTCCGCGTCTCTGAGTCTCTGAGTCTCTGAGTCTCTGAGTCGCTGTGTCTCCGTGACTCGGCGTCTCGGAGTCGCTGAGTCTCTCAGTCTCTCTGTCTTTGAGTCTCTGTGTCTCCGTGTCTCCTTGTCTCTGCGTCTCTGAGTCTCTGAGTCTCTGTGTCTCCGTGTCTCCGTGTCTCTGCGTCTCTGAGTCACTGAGTCTCTGTGTCTCTGAGTCTCCGTGTCTCCGTGTCTCCGCGTCTCTGAGTCTCTGCGTCTCTGTCTCTCTGTGTCTCTGAGTCTCTGTGTCTCTGAGTCTCTGTGTCTCTGGGTCTCTGTGTCTCCGTGTCTTCGTGTCTCTGCGTCTCTGAGTCTCTGAGTCTCTGAGTCTCTGTGTCTCTGAGTCTCCGTGTCTCCGTGTCTCCGCGTCTCTGAGTCTCTGCGTCTCTGTCTCTCTGTGTCTCTGAGTCTCTGTGTCTCTGAGTCTCTGTGTCTCCGTGTCTCCGCGTCTCTGGGTCTCTGAGTCTCTGTGTCTCTGAGTCTCTGAGTCTCTGTTTCTCTGAGTCTCTGTGTCTCTGTGTCTCAGAGTCTCTGTGTCTCCGAGTCTCTGCGTCTCTGAGTCTCTGAGTCTCTGTGTCTCTGTGTCTCTGAGTCTCAGTGTCTCTGAGTCTATGTGTCTCCGTCTCTCTGCGTCTCTGTGTCTCTGTGTCTCCGTCTCCCTGCGTCTCTGAGTCTCTGTCTCTCTGAGTCTCCGCGTCTCTGAGTCTCTGAGTCTCTGAATCTCTGTGTCTCTGAGTCACTGTGTCTCTGGGTCTCTGTGTCTCCGTGTCTCTGAGTCTCTGAGTCTCTGTGTCTCTGAGTCTCCGTGTCTCCGTGTCTCCGCGTCTCTGAGTCTCTACGTCTCTGACTCTCTGTGTCTCTGAGTCTCTGAGTCTCTGAGTCTCTGTGTCTCCGTGTCTCTGTGTCTCCGTGTCTCCGCGTTTCTGAGTCTCTGCGTCTCTGTGTCTCTGAGTCTCTGAGTCTCTGTTTCTCTGAGTCTCTGTGTCTCTGTGTCTCAGAGTCTCTGTGTCTCCGAGTCTCTGCGTCTCTGAGTCTCTGAGTCTCTGTGTCTCTGTGTCTCTGAGTCTCTGTGTCTCTGAGTCTATGTGTCTCCGTCTCTCTGCGTCTCTGTGTCTCTGTGTCTCCGTCTCCCTGCGTCTCTGAGTCTCTGTCTCTCTGAGTCTCCGCGTCTCTGAGTCTCTGAGTCTCTGTGTCTCTGAGTCTCTGTGTCTCCGTGTCTCCGTGTCTCCGCGTCTCTGAGTCTCTGAGTCTCTGTGTCTATGTGTCTCTGAGTCTCCGTGTCTCCGCGTCTCTGAGTCTCCGAGTCTCTGTGTCTCTGAGTCTCTGTGTCTCTGTGTGTCTGAGTCTTTGTGTCTCCGAGTCTCCGAGTCTCCGAGTCTCTGTGTCTCTGAGTCTCTGTGTCTCTGTGTCTCCGTGTCTCCGTGTCTCCGTGTTTCCGCGTCTCCGAGTCTCCGAGTCTCTGTGTCTCTGTGTCTCTGAGTCTCTGTTTCTCTGAGTCTCTGTGTCTCCGTGTCTCTGGGTCTCTGAGTCTCTGTGTCTCTGGGTCTCCGTGTCTCCGTGTCTCCGTGTTTCCGTGTCTCCGAGTCTCTGTCTCTCTGTGTCTCTGTGTCTCTGAGTCTCTGAGTCTCCGTGTCTCCGTGTCTCCGCGTCTCCGAGTCTCCGAGTCTCCGAGTCTCTGTGTCTCTGTGTCTCTGTGTCTCTGAGTCTCTGCGTCTCTGAGTCTCTCTGTCTCTGTGTCTCTGAGTCTCTGTGTCTCTGAGTCTCTGTGTCTCCGTGTCTCCGTTTCTCCGAGTCTCTGTCTCTCAGTGTCTCTGTGTCTCTGTGTCTCTGTGTCTCCGTGTCTCTGCGTCTCTGAGTCTCTGTGTCTCTGTGTTCTCCGTGTCTCCGTGTCTCCGCGTCTGCGAGTCTCCGAGTCTCTCTCTCTCTGAGTCTCCGCATCTCTGAGTCTCTGAGTCTCCGCGTCTCTGAGTCTCTGACTCTCTGAGTCTCTGTGTCTCTGAGTCTCTGTGTCTCTGAGTCTCCTTGTCTCCGAGTCTCCATGTCTACGCGTCTCTGAGTCTGTGAGACTCTGTGTCTCTGAGTCCCTGTGTCTCCGTGTCTCCGCGTCTCTGCGTCTCTGAGACTCTGAGTCACTGTGTCTCTGAGTCTCTGTGCATCTGCGTCTCCGTGTCTCCGTGTCTCCGCGTCTCCGAGTCTCTGAGTTTCTGAGTCTCTGTGTCTCTGTGTATCTGAGACTCTGTGTCTCCGTGTCTCCGAGTCTTCGAATCTCCGAGTCTCCGTGTCTCCGAGTCTCCAAGTCTCCGAGACTCTGTGTCTCTGAGTCTCTGTGTCTCTGTGTCTCTGAGTCTCCGTGTCTCCGTGTCTCCGTGATTCCGCGTCTCCGAGTCTCCGAGTCACTGTGTCTCTGTGTCTCTGAGTGTCTGTGTCTCTGAGTCTCTGTGTCTCCGTTTCTCCGTGTCTCCGAGTCTCTGTCTCTCTGTGTCTCTGTGTCTCTGAGTCTGTGTCTCTGAGTCTCTGAGTCTCCGTGCCTCCGTGTCTCCGCGTCTCCGAGTCTCCGAGTCTCTGTCTCTCTGTGTCTCTGTGTCTCTGAGTCTCTGCGTCTCTGAGTCTCTCTGTCTCTGTGTCTTTGAGTCTCTGTGTCTCTGAGTCTCTGTGTCTCCGTGTCTCCATTCCTCCGAGTCTCTGTCTCTCTGTGTCTCTGTCTCTGTGTCTCTGAGTCTCTGTGCCTCTGAGACTCTGTGTCTCCGTGTCTCCGTGTCTCCAAGTTTCCGAGTCTCTGTGTCTCTGTGTCTCCGAGTCTCCGAGTCTCCGTGTCTCTGTGTCTCTGTGTCTCCGAGTCTCTGTATCTCTGAGTCTCTGTGTCTCTGTGTCTCCGAGTCTCCGTGTCTCTGTGTCTCTGAGTCTCTGTGTCTCTGTGTCTCTGAGTCTCTGTGTCTCCATGTCCCCGCGTCTCCGTGTCTCCGAGTCTCCGAGTCTCTGTGTCTCTGTGTCTCTGAGTCTCTGCGTCTCCATGTCTCCGTGTCTCCGTGTCTCCGCCTCTCCGAGTCTCCGAGTCTCTGTGTCTCTGAGTTTCCGAGTCTCTGTGTCTCTGAGTCTCTGAGTCTCCGAGTCTCTGTGTCTCTGAGTCTCCGACTCTCTGTGTCTCTGAGTCTCCATGTCTCCGTGTCTCCGCTTCTCCGAGTCTCCAAGTCTCTGTGTCTCCGAGTCTCCGAGTCTCTGTGTCTCTGAGTCTCTGAGTCTCTGTGTCTCTGAGTCTCCGAGTCTCTGTGTCTCTGAGTCTCCATGTCTCCGCGTCTCCGCGTCTCCGAGTCTCCGTGTCTCCGTGTCTCCGTGTCTCTGAGTCTCTGTGACTCTGTGTCTCTGAGTCTCCGTGTCTTCGAGTCTCTGTGGCTCTGTGTCTCTGAGTCTCTGAGTCTCTGTGTCTCTGAGTCTCTGTGTCTACGTGTCTCCGCGTCTCCAAGTCTCAGTGTCTCTGTGTCTCTGAGTCTCTCTGTCTCCGTGTCTCCGTGACTCCGAGTCTCCGAGTCACTGTGTCTCTGTGACTCTGAGTCTCTGTGTCTCTGAGTCTCTGTGTCTCCGTCTCTCCGTGTCTCTTAGTCTCTGTGTTTCTGTGTCTCTGAGTCTCCGTGTCTCTGTGTCTCTGAGTCTCCGTGTCTCCGTGTCTCCGTGTTTCCGCGTCGCCGAGTCTCCGAGTCTCCGAGTCTCTGTGTCTCTGTGTCTCTGAGTCTCTGTGTCTCTGTGTCTCTGTGTCTCCGTTTCTCCGTGTCTCCGAGTCTCTGTCTCTCTGTGTCTCTGTGTCTCTGTGTCTCTGAGTCTGTGTCTCTGAGTCTCTGAGTCTCCGTGTCTCCATGTCTCCGCGTCTCCGAGTCTCCGAGTCTCTGTCTCTCTGTTTCTCTGTGTCTCTGAGTCTCTGCGTCTCTGAGTCTCAGTGTCACTGAGTCTCTGTGTCTCCGAGTCTCCGAGTCTCTGTGTCTCTGAGTCTCTGTGTCTCTGTGTCTCTGAGTCTCTGCGTCTCCATGTCTCCGTGTCTCCGTGTCTCCGCCTCTCTGAGTCTCCGAGTCTTTGTGTCTCTGAGTCTCCGAGTCTCTGTGTCTCTGTGTCTCTGAGTCTCTGAGTCTCCGAGTCTCTGTGTCTCTGAGTCTCCGAGTCTCTGTGTCTCTGAGTCTCCATGTCTCCGTGTCTCCGCGTCTCCGAGTCTCCAAGTCTCTGTGTCCCCGAGTCTCCGAGTCTCTGTGTCTCTGTGTCTCTGTGTCTCCATGCCTCCGTTTCTCCGCGTCTCCGAGTCTCTGTGTCTCTGAGTCTCCTAGTCTCTGTGTCTCTGTGTCTCTGAGCCCTCTGTGTCTCTGAGTCTCTGTGTCTCCGTGTCTCCGCGTCGCCGCGTCTCCGAGTCTCCGTGTCTCCGTGTCTCTGAGTCTCTGTGTCTCTGTGTCTCTGAGTCTCCGTGTCTTCGAGTCTCTGTGTCTCTGTGTCTCTGAGTCTCTGAGTCTCTGTGTCTCTGAGTCTCTGTGTCTCTGAGTCTCTGTGTCTCCGTGTCTCCGCGTCTCCGAGTCTCCGAGTCTCTGAGTCTCAGTGTCTCTGTGTCTCTGAGTCTCTGTGTCTCCGTGTCTCCGTGACTCCGAGTCTCCGAGTCTCTGTGTCTCTGCGACTCTGAGTCTCTGTGTCTCTGTGTCTCTGAATATCTGTGTCTCCGTCTCTCCGAGTCTCCGTGTCTCAGTGTCTCCGCGTCTCCCAGTCTCCGAGTCTCCGAGTGTCTGTGTCTCCGAGTCTCTGTGTCTCTGAGTCTCTGTGTCTCTGTGTCTCTGAGTCTCTGAGTCTCCGTGTCTCCGTGTCTCCGCGTCTCCGAGTCTCCGAGTCTCCGAGTCTCTGTCTCTCTGTGTCTCTGTGTCTCTGAGTGTCTGCGTCTCTGAGTCTCTCTGTCTCTGTGTCTCCGAGTCTATGTGTCTCTGAGTCTCTGTGTCTCCGTGTCTCCGTTTCTCCGAGTCTCTGTCTCTCAGTGTCTCTGTGTCTCTGTGTCTCTGAGTCTCTGTATCTCCGTGTCTCCGTGTCTCCGCGTCTCCGAGTCCCCGAGTCTCTGTCTCTCTGTGTCTCTGAGTCTCCGCGTCTCTGAGTCTCTGAGTCTCTGAGTCTCTGTGTCTCTGAGTCTCTGTGTCTCTGAGTCTCTGTGTCTCTGTGTCTCCGTGTCTCTGCGTCTCTGAGTCTCTGTGTCTCTGTGTCTCTGAGTCTCTGTGTCTCCGTATCTCCGTGTCTCCGAGTCTCTGTCTCTTTGTGTCTCTGTGTCTCTGTGTCTCTGAGTCTGTGTCTCTGAGTCTCTGAGTCTCCGTGTCTCCGTGTCTCCGTGTCTCCGAGTCTCCGAGTCTCTGTCTCTCTGTTTCTCTGTGTCTCTGAGTCTCTGCGTCTCCGAGTCTCTGTGTCACTGAGTCTCTGTGTCTCTGTGTCTCCGAGTCCCTGTGTCTCCGTGTCTCCGTGTCTCTTAGTCTCTGTGTCTCTGTGTCTCTGAGTCTCCGTGTCTCCGTGTCTCCGCGTCTCCGAGTCTCCGAGTCTCTGTCTCTCTGTGTCTCTGTGTCTCTATGTCTCTGAGTCTCTGCGTCTCTGAGTCTCTCTGTCTCTGTGTCTCCGAGTCTCTGTATCTCAGTGTCTCTGAGTCCCCGCGTCTCTGAGTCTCTGCGTCTCTGTGTATCTGTGTCTCTGAGTCTCCGTGTCTCCGTGTCTCCGCTTCTCCGAGTCTCCGAGTCTCTCTCTGTCTGAGTCTCCGCATCTCTGAGTCTCTGAGTCTCCGCGTCTCTGAGTCTCTGAGTCTCTGTGTCTCTGAGTCTCTGTGTCTCTGAGTCTCCGTGTCTCCGCGTCTCCGTGTCTGCGCGTCTCTGAGTGTCCGAGTCTCTGTCTCTCCGTGTCTCCGTGTCTCCGTTTCTCCGTGTCTCCAAGTTTCCGAGTCTCTGTGTCTCTGTGTCTCCGAGTCTCCGAGTCTCTGTGTCTCTGTATCTCCGAGTCTCTGTGTCTCTGAGTCTCTGTGTCCCGGTGTCTCCGAGTCTCCGAGTCTCTGTGTCTCTGATTCTCTGTGTCTCTGTGTCTCTGAGTGTCTGCGTCTCTGAGTCTCTGTGTCTCTGTGTCTCTGAGTCTCTGTGTCTCTGAGTCTCTGTGTCTCCGTGTCTCCGTTTCTCCGAGTCACTGTCTCTCAGTGTCTCTGTGTCTCTGTGTCTCTGAGTCTCTGTGTCTCCGTGTCTCCGTGTCTCCGCGTCTCCGAGACTCCGAGTCTCTGTCTCTCTGTGTCTCTGAGTCTCCGCGTCTCTGAGTCTCTGAGTCTCTGAGTCTCTGTGTCTCTGAGTCTCTGTGTCTCTGAGTCTCTGTGTCTCTGTGTCTCCGTGTCTCTGCGTCTCTGAGTCTCTGTGTCTCTGTGTCTCTGAGTCTCTGTGTCTCCGAGTCTCTGTCTCTCTGTGTCTCTGTGTCTCTGAGTCTGTGTCTCTGAGTCTCCTTGTCTCCGTGTCTCCGTGTCTCCGCGTCTCCGAGTCTCCGAGTCTCTGTCTCTCTGTTTCTCTGTGTCTCTGAGTCTCTGCGTCTCTGAGTCTCTGTGTCACTGAGTCTCTGTGTCTCTGAGTCTCTGTGTCTCTGTGTCTCCGAGTCCCTGTGTCTCCGTGTCTCCGTGTCTCTTAGTCTCTGTGTCTCTGTGTCTCTGAGTCTCCGTGTCTCCGCGTCTCCGAGTCTCCGAGTCTCCGAGTCTCTGTCTCTCTGTGTCTCTGTGTCTCTAGCACTCTGAGTCTCTGCGTCTCTGAGTCTCTCTGTCTCTGTGTCTCCGAGTCTCTGTATCTCTGAGTCTCTATGTCTCCGTGTCTCCGTTTCTCCGAGTCTCTGTCTCTCAGTGTCTCTGAGTCCCCGCGTCTCTGAGTCTCTGTGTCTCTGTGTATCTGTGTCTCTGAGTCTCCGTGTCTCCGTGTCTCCGCGTCTCCGAGTCTCCGAGTCTCCGAGTCTCCGAGTCTCTCTCTCTCTGAGTCTCCGCATCTCTGAGTCTCTGAGTCTCCGCGTCTCTGAGTCTCTGAGTCTCTGTGTCTCTGAGTCTCTGTGTCTCTGAGTCTCCGTGTCTCCGCGTCTCCGTGTCTGCGCGTCTCTGAGTCTCCGAGTCTCTGTCTCTCCGTGTCTCCGTGTCTCCGTGTCTCCGTGTCTCCAAGTTTCCGAGTCTCTGTGTCTCTGTGTCTCCGAGTCTCCGAGTCTCTGTGTCTCTGTATCTCCGAGTCTCTGTGTCTCTGAGTCTCTGTGTCTCTGTGTCTCCGAGTCTCCGAGTCTCTGTGTCTCTGAGTCTCTGTGTCTCTGTGTCTCTGTGTCTCTGAGTCTCTGAGTCTCCGTGTCTCCGCGTCTCCGAGTCTCCGAGTCTCTGTCTCTCTGTGTCTCTGTGTCTCTGAGTGTCTGCGTCTCTGAGTCTCTCTGTCTCTGTGTCTCTGAGTCTCTGTGTCTCTGAGTCTCTGTGTCTCCGTGTCTCCGAGTCTCTGTCTCTCAGTGTCTCTGTGTCTCTGAGTCTCTGTGTCTCCGTGTCTCCGTGTCTCCGTGTCTCCGCGTCTCCGAGACTCCGAGTCTCTGTCTCTCTGTGTCTCTGAGTCTCCGCGTCTCTGAGTCTCTGAGTCTCTGAGTCTCTTTGTCTCTGAGTCTCTGTGTCTCTGAGTCTCTGTGTCTCTGTGTCTCCGTGTCTCTGCGTCTCTGAGTCTCTGTGTCTCTGTGTCTCTGAGTCTCTGTGTCTCCGTTTCTCCGTGTCTCCGAGTCTCCGTGTCTCCGTGTCTCTGAGTCTCTGTGTCTCTGTGTCTCTGAGTCTCCGTGTCTTCGAGTCTCTGTGTCTCCGTGTCTCTGAGTCTCTGAGTCTCTGTGTCTCTGAGTCTCTGTGTCTCTGAGTCTCTGTGTCACCGTGTCTCCGCGTCTCCGAGTCTCCGAGTCTCTGAGTCTCTGTGTCTCTGAGTCTCCATGTCTCCGTGTCTCCGCGTATCCGAGTCTCTGAGTCTCTGTTTCTCTGAGTCTCTGTGTCTCTGAGTCTATGTGTCTCCGTCTCTCTGCGTCTCTGTGTCTCTGTGTCTCCGTCTCCCTGCGTCTCTGAGTCTCTGTCTCTCTGAGTCTCCGCGTCTCTGAGTCTCTGAGTCTCTGTGTCTCTGTGTCTCCGTGTCTCCGTGTCTCCGCGTCTCTGAGTCTCTGAGTCTCTGTGTCTATGAGTCTCTGTGTCTCCGTGTCTCCGCGTCTCCACGTCTCCGTGTCTCCGTGTCTCCGTGTCTCCGCGTCTCTGAGTCTCCGAGTCTCTGTGTCTGTGAGTCTCTGTGTCTCTGTGTGTCTGAGTCTCTGTGTCTCCGTGTCTCCGAGTCTCCGAGTCTCTGTGTCTCTGAGTCTCTGTGTCTCTGTGTTTCTGTGTCTCCGTGTCTCCGTGTCTCCGTGTTTCCGCGTCTCCGAGTCTCCGAGTCTCTGTGTCTCTGTGTCTCTGAGTCTCTGTTTCTCTGAGTCTCTGTGTCTCCGTGTCTCTGTGTCTCTGAGTCTCTGTGTCTCTGAGTCTCCGTGTCTCCGTGTCTCCGTGTTTCCGTGTCTCCGAGTCTCTGTCTCTCTGTGTCTCTGTGTCTCTGAGTCTGTGTCTCTGTGTCTCTGAGTCTCTGTGTCTCTGAGTCTCTGTGTCTCCTTGTCTCCGTTTCTCCGAGTCTCTGTCTCTCAGTGTCTCTGTGTCTCTGTGTCTCTGAGTCTCCGTGTCTCCGTGTCTCCGCTTCTCCGAGTCTCCGAGTCTCTGTCTCTCTGTGTCTCTGAGTCTCCGCGTCTCTGAGTCTCTGAGTCTCTGAGTCTCTGAGTCTCTGTGTCTCTGAGTCTCTGTGTCTCTGTGTCTCCGTGTCTCTGCGTCTCTGAGTCTCTGTGTCTCTGTGTCTCTGTGTATCTGTGTCTCCGTGTCTCCGTGTCTCCGCGTCTGCGAGTCTCCGAGTCTCTCTCTCTCTGAGTCTCCGCATCTCTGAGTCTCTGAGTCTCCGCGTCTCTGAGTCTCTGACTCTCTGAGTCTCTGTGTCTCTGAGTCTCTGTGTCTCTGAGTCTCCTTGTCTCCGAGTCTCCATGTCTACGCGTCTCTGAGTCTGTGAGACTCTGTGTCTCTGAGTCCCTGTGTCTCCGTGTCTCCGTGTCTCTGCGTCTCTGAGACTCTGAGTCACTGTGTCTCTGAGTCTCTGTGTCTCTGCGTCTCCGTGTCTCCGTGTCTCCGCGTCTCCGAGTCTCTGAGTTTCTGAGTCTCTGTGTCTCTGTGTATCTGAGACTCTGTGTCTCCGTGTCTCCGAGTCTTCGAATCTCCGAGTCTCCGGGTCTCCGAGTCTCCAAGTCTCCGAGACTCTGTGTCTCTGAGTCTCTGTGTCTCTGTGTCTCTGAGTCTCCGTGTCTCCGTGTCTCCGTGTTTCCGCGTCTCCGAGTCTCCGAGTCTCTGTGTCTCTGTGTCTCTGAGTGTCTGTGTCTCTGAGTCTCTGTGTCTCCGTGTCTCCGAGTCTCTGTCTCTCTGTGTCTCTGTGTCTCTGAGTCTGTGTCTCTGAGTCTCTGAGTCTCCGTGCCTCCGTGTCTCCGCGTCTCCGAGTCTCCGAGTCTCTGTCTCTCTGTGTCTCTGTGTCTCTGAGTCTCTGCGTGTCTGAGTCTCTCTGTCTCTGTGTCTTTGAGTCTCTGTGTCTCTGAGTCTCTGTGTCTCCGTGTCTCCATTCCTCCGAGTCTCTGTCTCTCTGTGTCTCTGTCTCTGTGTCTCTGAGTCTCTGTGCCTCTGAGACTCTGTGTCTCCGTGTCTCCGTGTCTCCAAGTTTCCGAGTCTCTGTGTCTCCGAGTCTCTGTATCTCTGAGTCTCTGTGTCTCTGTGTCTCCGAGTCTCCGAGTCTCTGTGTCTCTGAGTCTCTGTGTCTCTGTGTCTCTGTGTCTCTGTGTCTCTGAGTCTCTGTGTCTCCATGTCCCCGCGTCTCCGTGTCTCCGAGTCTCCGAGTCTCTGTGTCTCTGTGTCTCTGAGTCTCTGCGTCTCCATGTCTCCGTGTCTCCGTGTCTCCGCCTCTCCGAGTCTCCGAGTCTCTGTGTCTCTGAGTTTCCGAGTCTCTGTGTCTCTGAGTCTCTGAGTCTCCGAGTCTCTGTGTCTCTGAGTCTCCGACTCTCTGTGTCTCTGAGTCTCCATGTCTCCGTGTCTCCGCTTCTCCGAGTCTCCAAGTCTCTGTGTCTCCGAGTCTCTGTGTCTCTGAGTCTCTGAGTCTCTGTGTCTCTGAGTCTCCGAGTCTCTGTGTCTCTGAGTCTCCATGTCTCCGCGTCTCCGCGTCTCCGAGTCTCCGTGTCTCCGTGTCTCCGTGTCTCGGAGTCTCTGTGTCTCTGTGTCTCTGAGTCTCCGTGTCTTCGAGTCTCTGTCGCTCTGTGTCTCTGAGTCACTGAGTCTCTGTGTCTCTGAGTCTCTGTGTCTCCGTGTCTCTGCGTCTCCAAGTCTCAGTGTCTCTGTGTCTCTGAGTCTCTCTGTCTCCGTGTCTCCGTGACTCCGAGTCTCCCAGTCACTGTGTCTCTGTGACTCTGAGTCTCTGTGTCTCTGAGTCTCTGTGTCTCCGTCTCTCCGTGTCTCTGTGTCTCTTAGTCTCTGTGTTTCTGTGTCTGTGAGTCTCCGTGTCTCTGTGTCTCTGAGTCTCCGTGTCTCCGTGTCTCCGTGTCTCCGTGTTTCCGCGTCTCCGAGTCTCCGAGTCTCCGAGTCTCTGTGTCTCTGTGTCTCTGAGTCTCTGTGTCTCTGTGTCTCTGTGTCTCCGTTTCTCCGTGTCTCCGAGTCTCTGTCTCTCTGTGTCTCTGTGTCTCTGTGTCTCTGAGTCTGTATCTCTGAGTCTCTGAGTCTCCGTGTCTCCGTGTCTCCGCGTCTCCGAGTCTCCGAGTCTCCGAGTCTCTGTCTCTCTGTTTCTCTGTGTCTCTGAGTCTCTGCGTCTCTGAGTCTCTGTGTCACTGAGTCTCTGTGTCTCTGAGTCTCTGTGTCTCCGAGTCTCCGAGTCTCTGTGTCTCTGAGTCTCTGTGTCTCAGTGTCTCTGAGTCTCTGCGTCTCCATGTCTCCGTGTCTCCGTGTCTCCGCCTCTCTGAGTCTCCGAGTCTTTGTGTCTCTGAGTCTCCGAGTCTCTGTGTCTCTGTGTCTCTGAGTCTCAGAGTCTCCGAGTCTCTGTGTCTCTGAGTCTCCGAGTCTCTGTGTCTCTGAGTCTCCATGTCACCGTGTCTCCGCGTCTCCGAGTCTCCGAGTCTCCAAGTCTCTGTGTCTCCGAGTCTCCGAGTCTCTGTGTCTCTGTGTCTCTGTGTCTCCATGCCTCCGTTTCTCCGCGTCTCCGAGTCTCTGTGTCTCTGAGTCTCCTAGTCTCTGTGTCTCTGTGTCTCTGAGTCTCTGTGTCTCTGAGTCTCTGTGTCTCCGTGTCTCCGCGTCGCCGCGTCTCCGAGTCTCCGTGTCTCCGTGTCTCTGAGTCTCTGTGTCTCTGTGTCTCTGAGTCTGCGTGTCTTCGAGTCTCTGTGTCTCTGTGTCTCTGAGTCTCTGAGTCTCTGTGTCTCTGAGTCTCTGTGTCGCTGAGTCTCTGTGTCTCCGTGTCTCCGCGTCTCCGAGTCTCCGAGTCTCTGAGTCTCAGTGTCTCTGTGTCTCTGAGTCTCTGTGTCTCCATGTCTCCGTGACTCCGAGTCTCCGAGTCTCTGTGTCTCTGTGACTCTGAGTCTCTGTGTCTCTGTGTCTCTGAATCTCTGTGTCTCCGTCTCTCCGTGTCTCCGTGTCTCAGTGTCTCCGCGTCTCCCAGTCTCCGAGTCTCCGAGTGTCTGTGTCTCCGAGTCTCTGTGTCTCTGAGTCTCTGTGTCTCTGTGTCTCTGAGTCTCTGAGTCTCTGTGTCTCCGTTTCTCCGTGTCTCCGCGTCTCCGAGTCTCCGAGTCTCCGAGTCTCTGTCTCTCTGTGTCTCTGTGTCTCTGAGTGTCTGCGTCTCTGAGTCTCTCTGTCTCTGTGTCTCTGAGTCTATGTGTCTCTGAGTCTCTGTGTCTCCGTGTCTCCGTTTCTCCGAGTCTCTGTCTCTCAGTGTCTCTGTGTCTCTGTGTCTCTGAGTCTCTGTGTCTCCGTGTCTCCATGTCTCCGCGTCTCCGAGTCCCCGAGTCTCTGTCTCTCTGTGTCTCTGAGTCTCCGCGTCTCTGAGTCTCTGTGTCTCTGAGTCTCTGTGTCTCTGAGTCTCTGAGTCTCCGTGTCTCCGTGTCTCCGCGTCTCCGAGTCTCCGAGTCTCTGTCTCTCTGTTTCTCTGTGTCTCTGAGTCTCTGCGTCTCTGAGTCTCTGTGTCACTGAGTCTCTGTGTCTCTGAGTCTCTGTGTCTCTGTGTCTCCGAGTCCCTGTGTCTCCGTGTCTCCGTGTCTCCGTGTCTCTTAGTCTCTGTGTCTCTGAGTCTCCGTGTCTCCGTGTCTCCGCGTCTCCGAGTCTCCGAGTCTCCGAGTCTCTGTCTCTCTGTGTCTCTGTGTCTCTATGTCTCTGAGTCTCTGCGTCTCTGAGTCTCTCTGTCTCTGTGTCTCCGAGTCTCTGTATCTCTGAGTCTCTATGTCTCCGTGTCTCCGTTTCTCCGAGTCTCTGTCTCTCAGTGTCTCTGAGTCCCCGCGTCTCTGAGTCTCTGTGTCTCTGTGTATCTGTGTCTCTGAGTCTCCGTGTCTCCGTGTCTCCGCTTCTCCGAGTCTCCGAGTCTCCGAGTCTCTCTCTGTCTGGGTCTCCGCATCTCTGAGTCTCCGTGTCTCCGTGTCTCGGTGTCTCCGTGTTTCCGCGTCTCCGAGTCTCCGAGTCTCTGTGTCTCTGTATCTCCGAGTCTCTGTGTCTCTGAGTCTCTGTGTCTCTGTGTCTCAGAGTCTCTGTGTCTCCGAGTCTCTGCGTCTCTGAGTCTCTGAGTCTCTGTGTCTCTGTGTCTCTGAGTCTCTGTGTCTCTGAGTCTATGTGTCTCCGTCTCTCTGCGTCTCTGTGTCTCTGTGTCTCCGTCTCCCTGCGTCTCTGAGTCTCTGTCTCTCTGAGTCTCTGCGTCTCTGAGTCTCTGTGTCTCTGTGTATCTGTGTCTCTGAGTCTCCGTGTCTATGTGTCTCCGCTTCTCCGAGTCTCCGAGTCTCCGAGTCTCTCTCTGTCTGAGTCTCCGCATCTCTGAGTCTCCGTGTCTCCGTGTCTCGGTGTCTCCGTGTTTCCGCGTCTCCGAGTCTCCGAGTCTCTGTGTCTCTGTATCTCCGAGTCTCTGTGTCTCTGAGTCTCTGTGTCTCTGTGTCTCAGAGTCTCTGTGTCTCCGAGTCTCTGCGTCTCTGAGTCTCTGAGTCTCTGTGTCTCTGTGTCTCTGAGTCTCTGTGTCTCTGAGTCTATGTGTCTCCGTCTCTCTGCGTCTCTGTGTCTCTGTGTCTCCGTCTCCCTGCGTCTCTGAGTCTCTGTCTCTCTGAGTCTCCGCGTCTCTGAGTCTCTGTGTCTCTGTGTCTCCGTGTCTCCGTGTCTCCGCGTCTCTGAGTCTCTGAGTCTCTGTGTCTATGAGTCTCTGTGTCTCCGTGTCTCCGCGTCTCCACGTCTCCGTGTCTCCGTGTCTCCGTGTCTCCGCGTCTCTGAGTCTGCGAGTCTCTGTGTCTCTGAGTCTCTGTGTCTCTGTGTGTCTGAGTCTCTGTGTCTCCGAGTCTCCGAGTCTCCGAGTCTCTGTGTCTCTGAGTCTCTGTGTCTCTGTGTTTCTGTGTCTCCGTGTCTCCGTGTCTCCGTGTTTCCGCGTCTCCGAGTCTCCGAGTCTCTGTGTCTCTGAGTCTCTGTTTCTCTGAGTCTCTGTGTCTCCGTGTCTCTGTGTCTCTGAGTCTCTGTGTCTCTGAGTCTCCGTGTCTCCGTGTCTCCGTGTTTCCGTGTCTCCGAGTCTCTGTCTCTCTGTGTCTCTGTGTCTCTGAGTCTGTGTCTCTGAGTCTCTGAGTCTCCGTGTCTCCGTGTCTCCGCGTCTCCGAGTCTCCGAGTCTCCGAGTCTCTGTGTCTCTGTGTCTCTGAGTCTCTGCGTCTCTGAGTCTCTCTGTCTCTGTGTCTCTGAGTCTCTGTGTCTCTGAGTCTCTGTGTCTCCGTGTCTCCGTTTCTCCGAGTCTCTGTCTCTCAGTGTCTCTGTGTCTCTGTGTCTCTGTGTCTCTGAGTCTCCGTGTCTCCGTGTCTCCGTGTCTCCGCGTCTCCGAGTCTCCGAGTCTCTGTCTCTCTGTGTCTCTGAGTCTCCGCGTCTCTGAGTCTCTGAGTCTCTGTGTCTCTGAGTCTCTGTGTCTCTGAGTCTCTGTGTCTCCGTGTCTCCGTGTCTCCGCGTCTGCGAGTCTCCGAGTCTCTCTCTCTCTGAGTCTCCGCATCTCTGAGTCTCTGAGTCTCCGCGTCTCTGAGTCTCTGACTCTCTGAGTCTCTGTGTCTCTGAGTCTCTGTGTCTCTGAGTCTCCTTGTCTCCGAGTCTCCATGTCTACGCGTCTCTGAGTCTGTGAGACTCTGTGTCTCTGAGTCCCTTTGTCTCCGTGTCTCTGCGTCTCTGAGACTCTGAGTCACTGTGTCTCTGAGCCTCTGTGTCTCTGCGTCTCCGTGTCTCCGTGTCTCCGCGTCTCCGAGTCTCTGAGTTTCTGAGTCTCTGTGTCTCTGTGTATCTGAGACTCTGTGTCTCCGTGTCTCCGAGTCTTCGAATCTCCGAGTCACCGTGTCTCCGAGTCTCCAAGTCTCCGAGACTCTGTGTCTCTGAGTCTCTGTGTCTCTGTGTCTCTGAGTCTCCGTGTCTCCGTGTCTCCGTGTTTCCGCGTCTCCGAGTCTCCGAGTCTCTGTGTCTCTGTGTCTCTGAGTGTCTGTGTCTCTGAGTCTCTGTGTCTCCGTTTCTCCGTGTCTCCGAGTCTCTGTCTCTCTGTGTCTCTGTGTCTCTGAGTCTGTGTCTCTGAGTCTCTGAGTCTCCGTGCCTCCGTGTCTCCGCGTCTCCGAGTCTCCGAGTCTCTGTCTCTCTGTGTCTCTGTGTCTCTGAGTCTGTGTCTCTGAGTCTCTGAGTCTCCGTGCCTCCGTGTCTCCGCGTCTCCGAGTCTCCGAGTCTCCGAGTCTCTGTCTCTCTGTGTCTCTTTGTCTCTGAGTCTCTGCGTCTCTGAGTCTCTCTGTCTCTGTGTCTTTGAGTCTCTGTGTCTCTGAGTCTCTGTGTCTCCGTGTCTCCATTCCTCCGAGTCTCTGTCTCTCTGTGTCTCTGTCTCTGTGTCTCTGAGTCTCTGTGCCTCTGAGACTCTGTGTCTCCGTGTCTCCGTGTCTCCAAGTTTCCGAGTCTCTGTGTCTCTGTGTCTCCGAGTCTCCGAGTCTCTGTGTCTCTGTGTCTCTCTGTCTCTGTGTCTTTGAGTCTCCGAGTCTCTGTGTCTCTGTGTCTCCGAGTCTCTGTATCTCTGAGTCTCTGTGTCTCTGTGTCTCCGAGTCTCCGAGTCTCTGTGTCTCTGAGTCTCTGTGTCTCTGTGTCTCTGAGTCTCTGTGTCTCCATGTTCCCGCGTCTCCGTGTCTCCGAGTCTCCGAGTCTCTGTGTCTCTGTGTCTCTGAGTCTCTGCGTCTCCATGTCTCCGTGTCTCCGTGTCTCCGCCTCTCCGAGTCTCCGAGTCTCTGTGTCTCTGAGTTTCCGAGTCTCTGAGTCTCTGAGTCTCCGAGTCTCTGTGTCTCTGAGTCTCCGACTCTCTGTGTCTCTGAGTCTCCATGTCTCCGTGTCTCTGAGTCTCTGAGTCTCTGTGTCTCTGAGTCTCCGAGTCTCTGTGTCTCTGAGTCTCCATGTCTCCGTGTCTCCGCGTCTCCGCGTCTCCGAGTCTCCGTGTCTCCGTGTCTCCGTGTCTCTGAGTCTCTGTGTCTCTGTGTCTCTGAGTCTCCGTGTCTTCGAGTCTCTGTGGCTCTGTGTCTCTGAGTCTCTGAGTCTCTGTGTCTCTGAGTCTCTGTGTCTCCGTGTCTCCGCGTCTCCAAGTCTCAGTGTCTCTGTGTCTCTGAGTCTCTCTGTCTCCGTGTCTCCGTGACTCCGAGTCTCCGAGTCACTGTGTCTCTGTGACTCTGAGTCTCTGTGACTCTGAGTCCCTGTGTCTCCGTGTCTCTGTGCCTCCGTGTCTCTTAGTCTCTGTGTTTCTGTGTCTGTGAGTCTCCGTGTCTCTGTGTCTCTGAGTCTCCGTGTCTCCGTGTCTCCGTGTCTCCGTGTTTCCGCGTCTCCGAGTTTCCGAGTCTCTGTGTCTCTGTGTCTCTGAGTCTCTGTGTCTCTGTGTCTCTGTGTCTCCGTTTCTCCGTGTCTCCGAGTCTCTGTCTCTCTGTGTCTCTGTGTCTCTGTGTCTCTGAGTCTGTGTCTCTGAGTCCCTCTGTCTCCGTGTCTCCGTGACTCCGAGTCTCCGAGTCACTGTGTCTCTGTGACTCTGAGTCTCTGTGACTCTGAGTCTCTGTGTCTCCGTCTCTCCGTGTCTCCGTGTCTCTTAGTCTCTGTGTTTCTGTGTCTGTGAGTCTCCGTGTCTCTGTGTCTCTGAGTCTCCGTGTCTCCGTGTCTCCGTGTCTCCGTGTTTCCGCGTCTCCGAGTCTCCGAGTCTCTGTGTCTCTGTGTCTCTGAGTCTCTGTGTCTCTGTGTCTCTGTGTCTCCGTTTCTCCGTGTCTCCGAGTCTCTGTCTCTCTGTGTCTCTGTGTCTCTGTGTCTCTGAGTCTGTGTCTCTGAGTCTCTGAGTCTCCGTGTCTCCGTGTCTCCGCGTCTCCGAGTCTCCGAGTCTCTGTCTCTCTGTTTCTCTGTGTCTCTGAGTCTCTGCGTCTCTGAGTCTCTGTGTCACTGAGTCTCTGTGTCTCTGAGTCTCTGTGTCTCCGAGTCTCCGAGTCTCTGTGTCTCTGAGTCTCTGTGTCTCTGTGTCTCTGAGTCTCTGAGTCTCCGAGTCTCTGTGTCTCTGAGTCTCCGAGTTCTGTGTCTCTGAGTCTCCATGTCTCCGTGTCTCCGCGTCTCCGAGTCTCCAAGTCTCTGTGTCTCCGAGTCTCCGAGTCTCTGTGTCTCTGTGTCTCTGTGTCTCCATGCCTCCGTTTCTCCGCGTCTCCGAGTCTCTGTGTCTCTGAGTCTCCTAGTCTCTGTGTCTCCGTGTCTCCGCGTCGCCGCGTCTCCGAGTCTCCGTGTCTCCGTGTCTCTGAGTCTCTGTGTCTCTGTGTCTCTGAGTCTGCGTGTCTTCGAGTCTCTGTGTCTCTGTGTCTCTGAGTCTCTGAGTCTCTGTGTCTCTGAGTCTCTGTGTCTCTGAGTCTCTGTGTCTCCGTGTCTCCGCGTCTCCGAGTCTCCGAGTCTCTGAGTCTCAGTGTCTCTGTGTCTCTGAGTCTCTGTGTCTCCGTGTCTCCGTGACTCCGAGTCTCCGAGTCTCTGTGTCTCTGTGTCTCTGAGTCTCCGTGTCTCCGCGTCTCTGAATCTCTGTGTCTCCGTCTCTCCGAGTCTCCGTGTCTCAGTGTCTCCGCGTCTCCCAGTCTCCGAGTCTCCGAGTGTCTGTGTCTCCGAGTCTCTGTGTCTCTGAGTCTCTGTGTCTCTGTGTCTCTGAGTCTCTGAGTCTCCGTGTCTCCGTGTCTCCGCGTCTCCGAGTCTCCGAGTCTCCGAGTCTCTGTCTCTCTGTGTCTCTGTGTCTCTGAGTGTCTGCGTCTCTGAGTCTCTCTGTCTCTGTGTCTCTGAGTCTATGTGTCTCTGATTCTCTGTGTCTCCGTGTCTCCGTTTCTCCGAGTCTCTGTCTCTCAATGTCTCTGTGTCTCTGTGTCTCTGAGTCTCTGTGTCTCCGTGTCTCCGTGTCTCCGCGTCTCCGAGACACCGAGTCTCTGTCTCTCTGTGTCTCTGAGTCTCCGCGTCTCTGAGTCTCTGAGTCTCTGAGTCTCTTTGTCTCTGAGTCTCTGTGTCTCTGAGTCTCTGTGTCTCTGTGTCTCCGTGTCTCTGCGTCTCTGAGTCTCTGTGTCTCTGTGTCTCTGAGTCTCTGTGTCTCCGTTTCTCCGTGTCTCCGAGTCTCCGTCTCTCCGTGTCTCTGAGTCTCTGTGTCTCTGTGTCTCTGAGTCTCCGTGTCTTCGAGTCTCTGTGTCTCCGTGTCTCTGAGTCTCTGAGTCTCTGTGTCTCTGAGTCTCTGTGTCTCTGAGTCTCTGTGTCTCCGTGTCTCCGCGTCTCCGAGTCTCCGAGTCTCCGAGTCTCTGAGTCTCTGTGTCTCTGAGTCTCCATGTCTCCGTGTCTCCGCGTATCCGAGTCTCTGTGTCTCTGAGTCTCCTAGTCTCTGTGTCTCTGTGTCTCTGAGTCTCTGTGTCTCTGAGTCTCTGTGTCTCCGTGTCTCCGCGTCTCCGCGTCTCCGAGTCTCCGTGTCTCCGTGTCTCTGAGTCTCTGTGTCTCTGAGTCTCCGTGTCTTCGAGTCTCTGAGTCTCTGTGTCTCTGTGTCTCCGTCTCCCTGCGTCTCTGAGTCTCTGTCTCTCTGAGTCTCCGCGTCTCTGAGTCTCTGAGTCTCTGAATCTCTGTGTCTCTGAGTCTCTGTGTCTCTGGATCTCTGTGTCTCCGTGTCTCCGTGTCTCTGAGTCTCTGAGTCTCTGTGTCTCTGAGTCTCCGTGTCTCCGCGTCTCTGAGTCTCTGCGTCTCTGTGTCTCTGAGTCTCTGTGTCTCTGTGTCTCTGAGTCTCTGTGTCTCCGTGTCTCTGTGTCTCCGTGTCTCCGCGTCTCTGAGTCTCTGCGTCTCTGTGTCTCTGAGTCTCTGAGTCTCTGTTTCTCTGAGTCTCTGTGTCTCTGTGTCTCAGAGTCTCTGTGTCTCCGAGTCTCTGCGTCTCTGAGTCTCTGAGTCTCTGTGTCTCTGTGTCTCTGAGTCTCTGTGTCTCTGAGTCTATGTGTCTCCGTCTCTCTGCGTCTCTGTGTCTCTGTGTCTCCGTCTCCCTGCGACTCTGAGTCTCTGTCTCTCTGAGTCTCCGCGTCTCTGTGTCTCTGAGTCTCTGAGTCTCTGTGTCTCTGTGTCTCCGTGTCTCCGCGTCTCCAAGTCTCAGTGTCTCTGTGTCTCTGAGTCTCTCTGTCTCCGTGTCTCCGTGACTCCGAGTCTCCGAGTCACTGTGTCTCTGTGACTCTGAGTCTCTGTGTCTCTGAGTCTCTGTGTCTCCGTCTCTCCGTGTCTCCGTGTCTCTTAGTCTCTGTGTTTCTGTGTCTCTGAGTCTCCGTGTCTCTGTGTCTCTGAGTCTCCGTGTCTCCGTGTCTCCGTGTCTCCGTGTTTCCGCGTCTCCGAGTCTCCGAGTCTCCGAGTCTCTGTGTCTCTGTGTCTCTGAGTCTCTGTGTCTCTGTGTCTCTGTGTCTCCGTTTCTCCGTGTCTCCGAGTCTCTGTCTCTCTGTGTCTCTGTGTCTCTGTGTCTCTGAGTCTGTGTCTCTGAGTCTCTGAGTCTCCGTGTCTCCGTGTCTCCGCGTCTCTGAGTCTCCGAGTCTCTGTCTCTCTGTTTCTCTGTGTCTCTGAGTCTCTGCGTCTCTGAGTCTCTGTGTCATTGAGTCTCTGTGTCTCTGAGTCTCTGTGTCTCCGAGTCTCCGAGTCTCTGTGTCTCTGAGTCTCTGTGTCTCTGTGTCTCTGAGTCTCTGCGTCTCCATGTCTCCGTGTCTCCGTGTCTCCGCCTCTCTGAGTCTCCGAGTCTTTGTGTCTCTGAGTCTCCGAGTCTCTGTGTCTCTGTGTCTCTGAGTCTCAGAGTCTCCGAGTCTCTGTGTCTCTGAGTCTCCGAGTCTCTGTGTCTCTGAGTCTCCATGTCTCCGTGTCTCCGCGTCTCCGAGTCTCCAAATCTCCGTGTCTCCGAGTCTCCGAGTCTCTGTGTCTCTGTGTCTCTGTGTCTCCATGCCTCCGTTTCTCCGCGTCTCCGAGTCTCTGTGTCTCTGAGTCTCCTAGTCTCTGTGTCTCTGTGTCTCTGAGTCTCCGTGTCTCTGAGTCTCCGTGTCTCCGTGTCTCCGTGTCTCTGAATCTCTGTGTCTCTGTGTCTCTGAGTCTGCGTGTCTTCGAGTCTCTGTGTCTCTGTGTCTCTGAGTCTCTGAGTCTCTGTGTCTCTGAGTCTCTGTGTCTCTGAGTCTCTGTGTCTCCGTGTCTCCGCGTCTCCGAGTCTCCGAGTCTCTGAGTCTCAGTGTCTCTGTGTCTCTGAGTCTCTGTGTCTCCGTGTCTCCGTGACTCCGAGTCTCCGAGTCTCTGTGTCTCTGTGACTCTGAGTCTCTGTGTCTCTGTGTCTCTGAATCTCTGTGTCTCCGTCTCTCCGAGTCTCCGTGTCTCAGTGTCTCCGCGTCTCCCAGTCTCCGAGTCTCCGAGTGTCTGTGTCTCCGAGTCTCTGTGTCTCTGAGTCTCTGTGTCTCTGTGTCTCTGAGTCTCTGAGTCTCCGTGTCTCCGTGTCTCCGCGTCTCCGAGTCTCCGAGTCTCCGAGTCTCTGTCTCTCTGTGTCTCTGTGTCTCTGAGTGTCTGCGTCTCTGAGTCTCTCTGTCTCTGTGTCTCTGAGTCTATGTGTCTCTGAGTCTCTGTGTCTCCGTGTCTCCGTTTCTCCGAGTCTCTGTCTCTCAGTGTCTCTGTGTCTCTGTGTCTCTGAGTCTCTGTGTCTCCGTGTCTCCGTGTCTCCGCGTCTCCGAGTCCCCGAGTCTCTGTCTCTCTGTGTCTCTGAGTCTCCGCGTCTCTGAGTCTCTGAGTCTCTGAGTCTCTGTGTCTCTGAGTCTCTGTGTCTCTGAGTCTCTGTGTCTCTGTGTCTCCGTGTCTCTGCGTCCCTGAGTCTCTGTGTCTCTGTGTCTCTGAGTCTCTGTGTCTCCGTTTCTCCGTGTCTCCGAGTCTCTGTCTCTCTGTGTCTCTGTGTCTCTGTGTCTCTGTGTCTCTGAGTCTGTGTCTCTGAGTCTCTGAGTCTCCGTGTCTCCGTGTCTCCGTGTCTCCGCGTCTCCGAGTCTCCGAGTCTCCGAGTCTCTGTCTCTCTGTTTCTCTGTGTCTCTGAGTCTCTGCGTCTCTGAGTCTCTGTGTCACTGAGTCTCTGTGTCTCTGAGTCTCTGTGTCTCTGTGTCTCCGAGTCCCTGTGTCTCCGTGTCTCCGTGTCTCCGTGTCTCTTAGTCTCTGTGTCTCTGTGTCTCTGAGTCTCCGTGTCTCCGTGTCTCCGCGTCTCCGAGTCTCCGAGTCTCCGAGTCTCTGTCTCTCTGTGTCTCTGTGTCTCTATGTCTCTGAGTCTCTGCGTCTCTGAGTCTCTCTGTCTCTGTGTCTCCGAGTCTCTGTATCTCTGAGTCTCTATGTCTCCGTGTCTCCGTTTCTCCGAGTCTCTGTCTCTCAGTGTCTCTGAGTCCCCGCGTCTCTGAGTCTCTGTGTCTCTGTGTATCTGTGTCTCTGAGTCTCCGTGTCTCCGTGTCTCCGCTTCTCCGAGTCTCCGAGTCTCCGAGTCTCTCTCTGTCTGAGTCTCCGCATCTCTGAGTCTCCGTGTCTCCGTGTCTCCGTGTCTCCGTGTTTCCGCGTCTCCGAGTCTCCGAGTCTCTGTGTCTCTGTATCTCCGAGTCTCTGTGTCTCTGAGTCTCTGTGTCTCTGTGTCTCCGAGTCTCCGAGTCTCTGTGTCTCTGATTCTCTGTGTCTCTGAGTCTCTGAGTCTCTGAGTCTCCGTGTCTCCGTGTCTCCGCGTCTCCTAGTCTCCGAGTCTCTGTCTCTCTGTGTCTCTGTGTCTCTGAGTGTCTGCGTCTCTGAGTCTCTCTGTCTCTGTGTCTCTGAGTCTCTGTGTCTCTGAGTCTCTGTGTCTCCGTGTCTCCGTTTCTCCGAGTCTCTGTCTCTCAGTGTCTCTGTGTCTCTGTGTCTCTGAGTCTCTGTGTCTCCGTGTCTCCGCGTCTCCGAGACTCCGAGTCTCTGTCTCTCTGTGTCTCCGAGTCTCCGCGTCTCTGAGTCTCTGAGTCTCTGAGTCTCTGTGTCTCTGAGTCTCTGTGTCTCTGAGTCTCTGTGTCTCTGTGTCTCCGTGTCTCTGCGTCTCTGAGTCTCTGTGTCTCTGTGTCTCTGAGTCTCTGTGTCTCCGTTTCTCCGTGTCTCCGAGTCTCTGTCTCTCTGTGTCTCTGTGTCTCTGTGTCTCTGAGTCTGTGTCTCTGAGTCTCTGAGTCTCCGTGTCTCCGTGTCTCCGCGTCTCCGAGTCTCCGAGTCTCTGTCTCTCTGTTTCTCTGTGTCTCTGAGTCTCTGCGTCTCTGAGTCTCTGTGTCACTGAGTCTCTGTGTCTCTGAGTCTCTGTGTCTCTGAGTCTCCGCGTCTCTGAGTCCCTGACTCTCTGAGTCTCTGTGTCTCTGAGTCTCTGTGTCTCTGAGTCTCCTTGTCTCCGAGTCTCCATGTCTACGCGTCTCTGAGTCTGTGAGACTCTGTGTCTCTGAGTCCCTTTGTCTCCGTGTCTCTGCGTCTCTGAGACTCTGAGTCACTGTGTCTCTGAGCCTCTGTGTCTCTGCGTCTCCGTGTCTCCGTGTCTCCGCGTCTCCGAGTCTCTGAGTTTCTGAGTCTCTGTGTCTCTGTGTATCTGAGACTCTGTGTCTCCGTGTCTCCGAGTCTTCGAATCTCCGAGTCTCCGTGTCTCCGAGTCTCCAAGTCTCCGAGACTCTGTGTCTCTGAGTCTCTGTGTCTCTGTGTCTCTGAGTCTCCGTGTCTCCGTGTCTCCGTGTTTCCGCGTCTCCGAGTCTCCGAGTCTCTGTGTCTCTGTGTCTCTGAGTGTCTGTGTCTCTGAGTCTCTGTGTCTCCGTTTCTCCGTGTCTCCGAGTCTCTGTCTCTCTGTGTCTCTGTGTCTCTGAGTCTGTGTCTCTGAGTCTCCGTGCCTCCGTGTCTCCGCGTCTCCGAGTCTCCGAGTCTCTGTCTCTCTGTGTCTCTGTGTCTCTGAGTCTCTGCGGCTCTGAGTCTCTCTGTCTCTCTGTCTTTGAGTCTCTGTGTCTCTGAGTCTCTGTGTCTCCGTGTCTCCATTCCTCCGAGTCTCTGTCTCTCTGTGTCTCTGTCTCTGTGTCTCTGAGTCTCTGTGCCTCTGAGACTCTGTGTCTCCGTGTCTCCGTGTCTCCAAGTTTCCGAGTCTCTGTGTCTCTGTGTCTCCGAGTCTCCGAGTCTCTGTGTCTCTGTGTCTCCGAGTCTCTGTATCTCTGAGTCTCTGTGTCTCTGTGTATCCGAGTCTCCGAGTCTCTGTGTCTCTGAGTCTCTGTGTCTCTGAGTCTCTGAGTCTCTGTATCTCTGAGTCTCTCTGTCTCTGTGTCTTTGAGTCTCCGAGTCTCTGTGTCTCTGTGTCTCCGAGTCTCTGTATCTCTGAGTCTCTGTGTCTCTGTGTCTCCGAGTCTCCGAGTCTCTGTGTCTCTGAGTCTCTGTGTCTCTGTGTCTCTGAGTCTCTGTGTCTCCATGTCCCCGCGTCTCCGTGTCTCCGAGTCTCCGAGTCTCTGTGTCTCTGTGTCTCTGAGTCTCTGCGTCTCCATGTCTCCGTGTCTCCGTGTCTCCGCCTCTCCGAGTCTCCGAGTCTCTGTGTCTCTGAGTTTCCGAGTCTCTGTGTCTCTGAGTCTCTGAGTCTCCGAGTCTCTGTGTCTCTGAGTCTCCGACTCTCTGTGTCTCTGAGTCTCCATGTCTCCGTGTCTCTGAGTCTCTGAGTCTCTGTGTCTCTGAGTCTCCGAGTCTCTGTGTCTCTGAGTCTCCATGTCTCCGCGTCTCCGCGTCTCCGAGTCTCCGTGTCTCCGTGTCTCTGAGTCTCTGTGTCTCTGTGTCTCTGAGTCTCCGTGTCTTCGAGTCTCTGTGGCTCTGTGTCTCTGAGTCTCTGAGTCTCTGTGTCTCTGAGTCTCTGTGTCTCCGTGTCTCCGCGTCTCCAAGTCTCAGTGTCTCTGTGACTCCGAGTCTCCGAGTCACTGTGTCTCTGTGACTCTGAGTCTCTGTGACTCTGAGTCTCTGTGTCTCCGTCTCTCCGTGTCTCCGTGTCTCTTAGTCTCTGTGTTTCTGTGTCTGTGAGTCTCCGTGTCTCTGTGTCTCTGAGTCTCCGTGTCTCCGTGTCTCCGTGTCTCCGTGTTTCCGCGTCTCCGAGTCTCCGAGTCTCTGTGTCTCTGTGTCTCTGAGTCTCTGTGTCTCTGTGTCTCTGTGTCTCCGTTTCTCCGTGTCTCCGAGTCTCTGTCTCTCTGTGTCTCTGTGTCTCTGAGTCTGTGTCTCTGAGTCTCTGAGTCTCCGTGTCTCCGTGTCTCCGCGTCTCCGAGTCTCCGAGTCTCTGTCTCTCTGTTTCTCTGTGTCTCTGAGTCTCTGCGTCTCTGAGTCTCTGTGTCACTGAGTCTCTGTGTCTCTGAGTCTCTGTGTCTCCGAGTCTCCGAGTCTCTGTGTCTCTGAGTCTCTGTGTCTCTGAGTCTCTGCGTCTCCATGTCTCCGTGTCTCCGTGTCTCCGCCTCTCTGAGTCTCCGAGTCTTTGTGTCTCTGAGTCTCCGAGTCTCTGTGTCTCTGTGTCTCTGAGTCTCTGAGTCTCCGAGTCTCTGTGTCTCTGAGTCTCCGAGTCTCTGTGTCTCTGAGTCTCCGTGTCTCCGTGTCTCCGTGTCTCCGCGTCTCCGAGTCTCCAAGTCTCTGTGTCTCCGAGTCTCCGAGTCTCTGTGTCTCTGTGTCTCTGTGTCTCCATGCCTCCGTTTCTCCGCGTCTCCGAGTCTCTGTGTCTCTGAGTCTCCTAGTCTCTGTGTCTCCGTGTCTCCGCGTCGCCGCGTCTCCGAGTCTCCGTGTCTCCGTGTCTCTGAGTCTCTGTGTCTCTGTGTCTCTGAGTCTGCGTGTCTTCGAGTCTCTGTGTCTCTGTGTCTCTGAGTCTCTGAGTCTCTGTGTCTCTGAGTCTCTGTGTCTCTGAGTCTCTGTGTCTCCGTGTCTCCGCGTCTCCGAGTCTCCGAGTCTCTGAGTCTCAGTGTCTCTGTGTCTCTGAGTCTCTGTGTCTCCGTGTCTCCGTGACTCCGATTCTCCGAGTCTCTGTGTCTCTGTGTCTCTGAGTCTCCGTGTCTCCGCGTCTCTGAATCTCTGTGTCTCCGTCTCTCCGAGTCTCCGTGTCTCAGTGTCTCCGCGTCTCCCAGTCTCCGAGTCTCCGAGTGTCTGTGTCTCCGAGTCTCTGTGTCTCTGAGTCTCTGTGTCTCTGTGTCTCTGAGTCTCTGAGTCTCCGTGTCTCCGTGTCTCCGCGTCTCCGAGTCTCCGAGTCTCCGAGTCTCTGTCTCTCTGTGTCTCGGTGTCTCTGAGTGTCTGCGTCTCTGAGCCTCTCTGTCTCTGTGTCTCTGAGTCTATGTGTCTCTGAGTCTCTGTGTCTCCGTGTCTCCGTTTCTCCGAGTCTCTGTCTCTCAGTGTCTCTGTGTCTCTGTGTCTCTGTGTCTCTGAGTCTCTGTGTCTCCGTGTCTCCGTGTCTCCGCGTCTCCGAGACTCCGAGTCTCTGTCTCTCTGTGTCTCTGAGTCTCCGCGTCTCTGAGTCTCTGAGTCTCTGAGTCTCTTTGTCGCTGAGTCTCTGTGTCTCTGAGTCTCTGTGTCTCTGTGTCTCCGTGTCTCTGCGTCTCTGAGTCTCTGTGTCTGTGTCTCTGAGTCTCTGTGTCTCCGTTTCTCCGTGTCTCCGAGTCTCCGTGTCTCCGTTCTCTGAGTCTCTGTGTCTCTGTGTCTCTGAGTCTCCGTGTCTTCGAGTCTCTGTGTCTCCGTGTCTCTGAGTCTCTGAGTCTCTGTGTCTCTGAGTCTCTGTGTCTCTGAGTCTCCATGTCTCCGTGTCTCCGCGTATCCGAGTCTCTGTGTCTCTGAGTCTCCTAGTCTCTGTGTCTCTGTGTCTCTGAGTCTCTGTGTCTCTGAGTCTCTGTGTCTCCGTGTCTCCGCGTCTCCGCGTCTCCGAGTCTCCGTGTCTCCGTGTCTCTGAGTCTCTGTGTCTCTGAGTCTCCGTGTCTTCGAGTCTCTGAGTCTCTGTGTCTCTGTGTCTCCGTCTCCCTGCGTCTCTGAGTCTCTGTCTCTCTGAGTCTCCGCGTCTCTGAGTCTCTGAGTCTCTGAATCTCTGTGTCTCTGAGTCTCTGTGTCTCTGGGTCTCCGTGTCTCCGTGTCTCCGTGTCTCTGAGTCTCAGAGTCTCTGTGTCTCTGAGTCTCCGTGTCTCCGTGTCTCCGCGTCTCTGAGTCTCTGCGTCTCTGTGTCTCTGAGTCTCTGTGTCTCTGAGTCTCTGTGTCTCCGTCTCTCTGTGTCTCCGTGTCTCCGCGTCTCTGAGTCTCTGCGTCTCTGTGTCTCTGAGTCTCTGAGTCTCTGTTTCTCTGAGTCTCTGTGTCTCTGTGTCTCAGAGTCTCTGTGTCTCCGAGTCTATGTGTCTCCGTCTCTCTGCGTCTCTGTGTCTCTGTGTCTCTGAGTCTCTGTGTCTCTGAGTCAATGTGTCTCCGTCTCTCTGCGTCTCTGTGTCTCTGTGTCTCCGTCTCCCTGCGACTCTGAGTCTCTGTCTCTCTGAGTCTCCGCGTCTCTGTGTCTCTGAGTCTCTGAGTCTCTGTGTCTCTGTGTCTCCGTGTCTCCGCGTCTCCAAGTCTCAGTGTCTCTGTGTCTCTGAGTCTCTCTGTCTCCGTGTCTCCGTGACTCCGAGTCTCCGAGTCACTGTGTCTCTGTGACTCTGAGTCTCTGTGTCTCTGAGTCTCTGTGTCTCCGTCTCTCCGTGTCTCCGTGTCTCTTAGTCTCTGTGTTTCTGTGTCTCCGAGTCTCTGTGTCTCTGTGTCTCTGAGTCTCTGTGTCTCTGTGTCTCTGTGTCTCCGTTTCTCCGTGTCTCCGAGTCTCTGTCTCTCTGTGTCTCTGTGTCTCTGTGTCTCTGAGTCTGTGTCTCTGAGTCTCTGAGTCTCCGTGTCTCCGTGTCTCCGTGTCTCTGAGTCTCCGAGTCTCTGTCTCTCTGTTTCTCTGTGTCTCTGAGTCTCTGCGTCTCTGAGTCTCTGTGTCACTGAGTCTCTGTGTCTCTGAGTCTCTGTGTCTCCGAGTCTCCGAGTCTCTGTGTCTCTGAGTCTCTGTGTCTCTGTGTCTCTGAGTCTCTGCGTCTCCATGTCTCCGTGTCTCCGCCTCTCTGAGTCTCCGAGTCTTTGTGTCTCTGAGTCTCCGAGTCTCTGTGTCTCTGTGTCTCTGAGTCTCAGAGTCTCCGAGTCTCTGTGTCTCTGAGTCTCCGAGTCTCTGTGTCTCTGAGTCTCCATGTCTCCGTGTCTCCGCGTCTCCGAGTCTCCAAGTCTCTGTGTCTCCGAGTCTCCGAGTCTCTGTGTCTCTGTGTCTCTGTGTCTCTGTGTCTCCATGCCTCCGTTTCTCCACGTCTCCGAGTCTCTGTGTCTCTGAGTCTCCTAGTCTCTGTGTCTCTGTGTCTCTGAGTCTCTGTGTCTCTGAGTCTCCGTGTCTCCGTGTCTATGAGTCTCTGTGTCTCTGTGTCTCTGAGTCTGCGTGTCTTCGAGTCTCTGTGTCTCTGTGTCTCTGAGTCTCTGAGTCTCTGTGTCTCTGATTCTCTGTGTCTCTGAGTCTCTGTGTCTCCGTGTCTCCGCGTCTCCGAGTCTCTGAGTCTCAGTGTCTCTGTGTCTCTGAGTCTCTGTGTCTCCGTGTCTCCGTGACTCCGAGTCTCCGAGTCTCTGTGTCTCTGTGACTCTGAGTCTCTGTGTCTCTGTGTCTCTGAATCTCTGTGTCTCCGTCTCTCCGAGTCTCCGTGTCTCAGTGTCTCCGCGTCTCCCAGTCTCCGAGTCTCCGAGTGTCTGTGTCTCCGAGTCTCTGTGTCTCTGAGTCTCTGTGTCTCCGTGTCTCCGCGTCTCCGAGTCTCCGAGTCTCCGAGTCTCTGTCTCTCTGTGTCTCTGTGTCTCTGAGTGTCTGCGTCTCTGAGTCTCTCTGTCTCTGTGTCTCTGAGTCTATGTGTCTCTGAGTCTCTGTGTCTCCGTGTCTCCGTTTCTCCGAGTCTCTGTCTCTCAGTGTCTCTGTGTCTCTGTGTCTCTGAGTCTCTGTGTCTCCGTGTCTCCGTGTCTCCGCGTCTCCGAGTCCCCGAGTCTCTGTCTCTCTGTGTCTCTGAGTCTCCGCGTCTCTGAGTCTCTGAGTCTCTGAGTCTCTGTGTCTCTGTGTCTCTGTGTCTCTGTGTCTCCGTTTCTCCGTGTCTCCGAGTCTCTGTCTCTCTGTGTCTCTGTGTCTCTGAGTCTGTGTCTCTGAGTCTCTGAGTCTCCGTGTCTCCGTGTCTCCGCGTCTCCGAGTCTCCGAGTCTCTGTCTCTCTGTTTCTCTGTGTCTCTGAGTCTCTGCGTCTCTGAGTCTCTGTGTCACTGAGTCTCTGTGTCTCTGAGTCTCTGTGTCTCCGAGTCTCCGAGTCTCTGTGTCTCTGAGTCTCTGTGTCTCTGAGTCTCTGCGTCTCCATGTCTCCGTGTCTCCGTGTCTCCGCCTCTCTGAGTCTCCGAGTCTTTGTGTCTCTGAGTCTCCGAGTCTCTGTGTCTCTGTGTCTCTGAGTCTCTGAGTCTCCGAGTCTCTGTGTCTCTGAGTCTCCGAGTCTCTGTGTCTCTGAGTCTCCATGTCTCCGTGTCTCCGCGTCTCCGAGTCTCCAAGTCTCTGTGTCTCCGTGTCTCCGCGTCGCCGCGTCTCCGAGTCTCCGTGTCTCCGTGTCTCTGAGTCTCTGTGTCTCTGTGTCTCTGAGTCTGCGTGTCTTCGAGTCTCTGTGTCTCTGTGTCTCTGAGTCTCTGAGTCTCTGTGTCTCTGAGTCTCTGTGTCTCTGAGTCTCTGTGTCTCTGAGTCTCTGTGTCTCCGTGTCTCCGCGTCTCCGAGTCTCCGAGTCTCTGAGTCTCAGTGTCTCTGTGTCTCTGAGTCTCTGTGTCTCCGTGTCTCCGTGACTCCGAGTCTCCGAGTCTCTGTGTCTCTGTGTCTCTGAGTCTCCGTGTCTCCGCGTCTCTGAATCTCTGTGTCTCCGTCTCTCCGAGTCTCCGTGTCTCAGTGTCTCCGCGTCTCCCAGTCTCCGAGTCTCCGAGTGTCTGTGTCTCCGAGTCTCTGTGTCTCTGAGTCTCTGTGTCTCTGTGTCTCTGAGTCTCTGAGTCTCCGTGTCTCCGTGTCTCCGCGTCTCCGAGTCTCCGAGTCTCCGAGTCTCTGTCTCTCTGTGTCTCGGTGTCTCTGAGTGTCTGCGTCTCTGAGTCTCTCTGTCTCTGTGTCTCTGAGTCTATGTGTCTCTGAGTCTCTGTGTCTCCGTGTCTCCGTTTCTCCGAGTCTCTGTCTCTCAGTGTCTCTGTGTCTCTGTGTCTCTGAGTCTCTGTGTCTCCGTGTCTCCGCGTCTCCGAGACTCCGAGTCTCTGTCTCTCTGTGTCTCTGAGTCTCCGCGTCTCTGAGTCTCTGAGTCTCTGAGTCTCTTTGTCTCTGAGTCTCTGTGTCTCTGAGTCTCTGTGTCTCTGTGTCTCCGTGTCTCTGCGTCTCTGAGTCTCTGTGTCTCTCTGTCTCTGAGTCTCTGTGTCTCCGTTTCTCCGTGTCTCCGAGTCTCCGTGTCTCCGTTCTCTGAGTCTCTGTGTCTCTGTGTCTCTGAGTCTCCGTGTCTTCGAGTCTCTGAGTCTCTGTGTCTCTGTGTCTCTGAGTCTCCGTGTCTCTGAGTCTCTGAGTCTCTGTGTCTCTGAGTCTCTGTGTCTCTGAGTCTCCATGTCTCCGTGTCTCCGCGTATCCGAGTCTCTGTGTCTCTGAGTCTCCTAGTCTCTGTGTCTCTGTGTCTCTGAGTCTCCATGTCTCCGTGTCTCCGTGTCTCCGCCTCTCTGAGTCTCCGAGTCTTTGTGTCTCTGAGTCTCCGAGTCTCTGTGTCTCTGTGTCTCTGAGTCTCTGAGTCTCCGAGTCTCTGTGTCTCTGAGTCTCCGAGTCTCTGTGTCTCTGAGTCTCCATGTCTCCGTGTCTCCGCGTCTCCGAGTCTCCAAGTCTCTGTGTCTCCGTGTCTCCGCGTCGCCGCGTCTCCGAGTCTCCGTGTCTCCGTGTCTCTGAGTCTCTGTGTCTCTGTGTCTCTGAGTCTGCGTGTCTTCGAGTCTCTGTGTCTCTGTGTCTCTGAGTCTCTGAGTCTCTGTGTCTCTGAGTCTCTGTGTCTCTGAGTCTCTGTGTCTCCGTGTCTCCGCGTCTCCGAGTCTCCGAGTCTCTGAGTCTCAGTGTCTCTGTGTCTCTGAGTCTCTGTGTCTCCGTGTCTCCGTGACTCCGAGTCTCCGAGTCTCTGTGTCTCTGTGTCTCTGAGTCTCCGTGTCTCCGCGTCTCTGAATCTCTGTGTCTCCGTCTCTCCGAGTCTCCGTGTCTCAGTGTCTCCGCGTCTCCCAGTCTCCGAGTCTCCGAGTGTCTGTGTCTCCGAGTCTCTGTGTCTCTGAGTCTCTGTGTCTCTGTGTCTCTGAGTCTCTGAGTCTCCGTGTCTCCGTGTCTCCGCGTCTCCGAGTCTCCGAGTCTCCGAGTCTCTGTCTCTCTGTGTCTCGGTGTCTCTGAGTGTCTGCGTCTCTGAGTCTCTCTGTCTCTGTGTCTCTGAGTCTATGTGTCTCTGAGTCTCTGTGTCTCCGTGTCTCCGTTTCTCCGAGTCTCTGTCTCTCAGTGTCTCTGTGTCTCTGTGTCTCTGAGTCTCTGTGTCTCCGTGTCTCCGCGTCTCCGAGACTCCGAGTCTCTGTCTCTCTGTGTCTCTGAGTCTCCGCGTCTCTGAGTCTCTGAGTCTCTGAGTCTCTTTGTCTCTGAGTCTCTGTGTCTCTGAGTCTCTGTGTCTCTGTGTCTCCGTGTCTCTGCGTCTCTGAGTCTCTGTGTCTCTCTGTCTCTGAGTCTCTGTGTCTCCGTTTCTCCGTGTCTCCGAGTCTCCGTGTCTCCGTTCTCTGAGTCTCTGTGTCTCTGTGTCTCTGAGTCTCCGTGTCTTCGAGTCTCTGAGTCTCTGTGTCTCTGTGTCTCTGAGTCTCCGTGTCTCTGAGTCTCTGAGTCTCTGTGTCTCTGAGTCTCTGTGTCTCTGAGTCTCCATGTCTCCGTGTCTCCGCGTATCCGAGTCTCTGTGTCTCTGAGTCTCCTAGTCTCTGTGTCTCTGTGTCTCTGAGTCTCTGTGTCTCTGAGTCTCTGTGTCTCCGTGTCTCCGCGTCTCCGCGTCTCCGAGTCTCCGTGTCTCCGTGTCTCTGAGTCTCTGTGTCTCTGAGTCTCCGTGTCTTCGAGTCTCTGAGTCTCTGTGTCTCTGTGTCTCCGTCTCCCTGCGTCTCTGAGTCTCTGTCTCTCTGAGTCTCCGCGTCTCTGAGTCTCTGAGTCTCTGAATCTCTGTGTCTCTGAGTCTCTGTGTCTCTGGGTCTCCGTGTCTCCGTGTCTCCGTGTCTCTGAGTCTCAGAGTCTCTGTGTCTCTGAGTCTCCGTGTCTCCGTGTCTCCGCGTCTCTGAGTCTCTGCGTCTCTGTGTCTCTGAGTCTCTGTGTCTCTGAGTCTCTGTGTCTCCGTCTCTCTGTGTCTCCATGTCTCCGCGTCTCTGAGTCTCTGCGTCTCTGTGTCTCTGAGTCTCTGAGTCTCTGTTTCTCTGAGTCTCTGTGTCTCTGTGTCTCAGAGTCTCTGTGTCTCCGAGTCTATGTGTCTCCGTCTCTCTGCGTCTCTGTGTCTCTGTGTCTCTGAGTCTCTGTGTCTCTGAGTCTATGTGTCTCCGTCTCTCTGCGTCTCTGTGTCTCTGTGTCTCCGTCTCCCTGCGACTCTGAGTCTCTGTCTCTCTGAGTCTCCGCGTCTCTGTGTCTCTGAGTCTCTGAGTCTCTGTGTCTCTGTGTCTCCGTGTCTCCGCGTCTCCAAGTCTCAGTGTCTCTGTGTCTCTGAGTCTCTCTGTCTCCGTGTCTCCGTGACTCCGAGTCTCCGAGTCACTGTGTCTCTGTGACTCTGAGTCTCTGTGTCTCTGAGTCTCTGTGTCTCCGTCTCTCCGTGTCTCCGTGTCTCTTAGTCTCTGTGTTTCTGTGTCTCCGAGTCTCTGTGTCTCTGTGTCTCTGAGTCTCTGTGTCTCTGTGTCTCTGTGTCTCCGTTTCTCCGTGTCTCCGAGTCTCTGTCTCTCTGTGTCTCTGTGTCTCTGTGTCTCTGAGTCTGTGTCTCTGAGTCTCTGAGTCTCCGTGTCTCCGTGTCTCCGCGTCTCTGAGTCTCCGAGTTTCTGTCTCTCTGTTTCTCTGTGTCTCTGAGTCTCTGCGTCTCTGAGTCTCTGTGTCACTGAGTCTCTGTGTCTCTGAGTCTCTGTGTCTCCGAGTCTCCGAGTCTCTGTGTCTCTGAGTCTCTGTGTCTCTGTGTCTCTGAGTCTCTGCGTCTCCATGTCTCCGTGTCTCCGTGTCTCCGCCTCTCTGAGTCTCCGAGTCTTTGTGTCTCTGAGTCTCCGAGTCTCTGTGTCTCTGTGTCTCTGAGTCTCAGAGTCTCCGAGTCTCTGTGTCTCTGAGTCTCCGAGTCTCTGTGTCTCTGAGTCTCCATGTCTCCGTGTCTCCGCGTCTCCGAGTCTCCAAGTCTCTGTGTCTCCGAGTCTCCGAGTCTCTGTGTCTCTGTGTCTCTGTGTCTCCATGCCTCCGTTTCTCCACGTCTCCGAGTCTCTGTGTCTCTGAGTCTCCTAGTCTCTGTGTCTCTGTGTCTCTGAGTCTCTGTGTCTCTGAGTCTCCGTGTCTCCGTGTCTATGAGTCTCTGTGTCTCTGTGTCTCTGAGTCTGCGTGTCTTCGAGTCTCTGTGTCTCTGTGTCTCTGAGTCTCTGAGTCTCTGTGTCTCTGATTCTCTGTGTCTCTGAGTCTCTGTGTCTCCGTGTCTCCGCGTCTCCGAGTCTCTGAGTCTCAGTGTCTCTGTGTCTCTGAGTCTCTGTGTCTCCGTGTCTCCGTGACTCCGAGTCTCCGAGTCTCTGTGTCTCTGTGACTCTGAGTCTCTGTGTCTCTGTGTCTCTGAATCTCTGTGTCTCCGTCTCTCCGAGTCTCCGTGTCTCAGTGTCTCCGCGTCTCCCAGTCTCCGAGTCTCCGAGTGTCTGTGTCTCCGAGTCTCTGTGTCTCTGAGTCTCTGTGTCTCCGTGTCTCCGCGTCTCCGAGTCTCCGAGTCTCCGAGTCTCTGTCTCTCTGTGTCTCTGTGTCTCTGAGTGTCTGCGTCTCTGAGTCTCTCTGTCTCTGTGTCTCTGAGTCTATGTGTCTCTGAGTCTCTGTGTCTCCGTGTCTCCGTTTCTCCGAGTCTCTGTCTCTCAGTGTCTCTGTGTCTCTGTGTCTCTGAGTCTCTGTGTCTCCGTGTCTCCGTGTCTCCGCGTCTCCGAGTCCCCGAGTCTCTGTCTCTCTGTGTCTCTGAGTCTCCGCGTCTCTGAGTCTCTGAGTCTCTGTGTCTCTGTGTCTCTGTGTCTCTGTGTCTCCGTTTCTCCGTGTCTCCGAGTCTCTGTCTCTCTGTGTCTCTGTGTCTCTGAGTCTGTGTCTCTGAGTCTCTGAGTCTCCGTGTCTCCGTGTCTCCGCGTCTCCGAGTCTCCGAGTCTCTGTCTCTCTGTTTCTCTGTGTCTCTGAGTCTCTGCGTCTCTGAGTCTCTGTGTCACTGAGTCTCTGTGTCTCTGAGTCTCTGTGTCTCCGAGTCTCCGAGTCTCTGTGTCTCTGAGTCTCTGTGTCTCTGAGTCTCTGCGTCTCCATGTCTCCGTGTCTCCGTGTCTCCGCCTCTCTGAGTCTCCGAGTCTTTGTGTCTCTGAGTCTCCGAGTCTCTGTGTCTCTGTGTCTCTGAGTCTCTGAGTCTCCGAGTCTCTGTGTCTCTGAGTCTCCGAGTCTCTGTGTCTCTGAGTCTCCATGTCTCCGTGTCTCCGCGTCTCCGAGTCTCCAAGTCTCTGTGTCTCCGTGTCTCCGCGTCGCCGCGTCTCCGAGTCTCCGTGTCTCCGTGTCTCTGAGTCTCTGTGTCTCTGTGTCTCTGAGTCTGCGTGTCTTCGAGTCTCTGTGTCTCTGTGTCTCTGAGTCTCTGAGTCTCTGTGTCTCTGAGTCTCTGTGTCTCTGAGTCTCTGTGTCTCCGTGTCTCCGCGTCTCCGAGTCTCCGAGTCTCTGAGTCTCAGTGTCTCTGTGTCTCTGAGTCTCTGTGTCTCCGTGTCTCCGTGACTCCGAGCCTCCGAGTCTCTGTGTCTCTGTGTCTCTGAGTCTCCGTGTCTCCGCGTCTCTGAATCTCTGTGTCTCCGTCTCTCCGAGTCTCCGTGTCTCAGTGTCTCCGCGTCTCCCAGTCTCCGAGTCTCCGAGTGTCTGTGTCTCCGAGTCTCTGTGTCTCTGAGTCTCTGTGTCTCTGTGTCTCTGAGTCTCTGAGTCTCCGTGTCTCCGTGTCTCCGCGTCTCCGAGTCTCCGAGTCTCCGAGTCTCTGTCTCTCTGTGTCTCGGTGTCTCTGAGTGTCTGCGTCTCTGAGTCTCTCTGTCTCTGTGTCTCTGAGTCTATGTGTCTCTGAGTCTCTGTGTCTCCGTGTCTCCGTTTCTCCGAGTCTCTGTCTCTCAGTGTCTCTGTGTCTCTGTGTCTCTGAGTCTCTGTGTCTCCGTGTCTCCGCGTCTCCGAGACTCCGAGTCTCTGTCTCTCTGTGTCTCTGAGTCTCCGCGTCTCTGAGTCTCTGAGTCTCTGAGTCTCTTTGTCTCTGAGTCTCTGTGTCTCTGAGTCTCTGTGTCTCTGTGTCTCCGTGTCTCTGCGTCTCTGAGTCTCTGTGTCTCTGTGTCTCTGAGTCTCTGTGTCTCCGTTTCTCCGTGTCTCCGAGTCTCCGTGTCTCCGTTCTCTGAGTCTCTGTGTCTCTGTGTCTCTGAGTCTCCGTGTCTTCGAGTCTCTGAGTCTCTGTGTCTCTGTGTCTCTGAGTCTCCGTGTCTCTGAGTCTCTGAGTCTCTGTGTCTCTGAGTCTCTGTGTCTCTGAGTCTCCATGTCTCCGTGTCTCCGCGTATCCGAGTCTCTGTGTCTCTGAGTCTCCTAGTCTCTGTGTCTCTGTGTCTCTGAGTCTCTGTGTCTCTGAGTCTCTGTGTCTCCGTGTCTCCGCGTCTCCGCGTCTCCGAGTCTCCGTGTCTCCGTGTCTCTGAGTCTCTGTGTCTCTGAGTCTCCGTGTCTTCGAGTCTCTGAGTCTCTGTGTCTCTGTGTCTCCGTCTCCCTGCGTCTCTGAGTCTCTGTCTCTCTGAGTCTCCGCGTCTCTGAGTCTCTGAGTCTCTGAATCTCTGTGTCTCTGAGTCTCTGTGTCTCTGGGTCTCTGTGTCTCCGTGTCTCCGTGTCTCTGAGTCTCTGAGTCTCTGTGTCTCTGAGTCTCCGTGTCTCCGTGTCTCCGCGTCTCTGAGTCTCTGCGTCTCTGTGTCTCTGAGTCTCTGTGTCTCTGAGTCTCTGTGTCTCCGTCTCTCTGTGTCTCCGTGTCTCCGCGTCTCTGAGTCTCTGCGTCTCTGTGTCTCTGAGTCTCTGAGTCTCTGTTTCTCTGAGTCTCTGTGTCTCAGAGTCTCTGTGTCTCCGAGTCTATGTGTCTCCGTCTCTCTGCGTCTCTGTGTCTCTGTGTCTCTGAGTCTCTGTGTCTCTGAGTCTATGTGTCTCCGTCTCTCTGCGTCTCTGTGTCTCTGTGTCTCCGTCTCCCTGCGACTCTGAGTCTCTGTCTCTCTGAGTCTCCGCGTCTCTGTGTCTCTGAGTCTCTGAGTCTCTGTGTCTCTGTGTCTCCGTGTCTCCGCGTCTCCAAGTCTCAGTGTCTCTGTGTCTCTGAGTCTCTCTGTCTCCGTGTCTCCGTGACTCCGAGTCTCCGAGTCACTGTGTCTCTGTGACTCTGAGTCTCTGTGTCTCTGAGTCTCTGTGTCTCCGTCTCTCCGTGTCTCCGTGTCTCTTAGTCTCTGTGTTTCTGTGTCTCTGAGTCTCCGTGTCTCTGTGTCTCTGAGTCTCCGTGTCTCCGTGTCTCCGTGTTTCCGCGTCTCCGAGTCTCCGAGTCTCCGAGTCTCTGTGTCTCTGTGTCTCTGAGTCTCTGTGTCTCTGTGTCTCTGTGTCTCCGTTTCTCCGTGTCTCCGAGTCTCTGTCTCTCTGTGTCTCTGTGTCTCTGTGTCTCTGAGTCTGTGTCTCTGAGTCTCTGAGTCTCCGTGTCTCCGTGTCTCCGCGTCTCTGAGTCTCCGAGTCTCTGTCTCTCTGTTTCTCTGTGTCTCTGAGTCTCTGCGTCTCTGAGTCTCTGTGTCACTGAGTCTCTGTGTCTCTGAGTCTCTGTGTCTCCGAGTCTCCGAGTCTCTGTGTCTCTGAGTCTCTGTGTCTCTGTGTCTCTGAGTCTCTGCGTCTCCATGTCTCCGTGTCTCCGTGTCTCCGCCTCTCTGAGTCTCCGAGTCTTTGTGTCTCTGAGTCTCCGAGTCTCTGTGTCTCTGAGTCTCAGAGTCTCCGAGTCTCTGTGTCTCTGAGTCTCCGAGTCTCTGTGTCTCTGAGTCTCCATGTCTCCGTGTCTCCGCGTCTCCGAGTCTCCAAGTCTCTGTGTCTCCGAGTCTCCGAGTCTCTGTGTCTCTGTGTCTCTGTGTCTCCATGCCTCCGTTTCTCCACGTCTCCGAGTCTCTGTGTCTCTGAGTCTCCTAGTCTCTGTGTCTCTGTGTCTCTGAGTCTCTGTGTCTCTGAGTCTCCGTGTCTCCGTGTCTATGAGTCTCTGTGTCTCTGTGTCTCTGAGTCTGCGTGTCTTCGAGTCTCTGTGTCTCTGTGTCTCTGAGTCCCTGAGTCTCTGTGTCTCTGATTCTCTGTGTCTCTGAGTCTCTGTGTCTCCGTGTCTCCGCGTCTCCGAGTCTCTGAGTCTCAGTGTCTCTGTGTCTCTGTGTCTCCGTGTCTCCGTGACTCCGAGTCTCCGAGTCTCTGTGTCTCTGTGACTCTGAGTCTCTGTGTCTCTGTGTCTCTGAATCTCTGTGTCTCCGTCTCTCCGAGTCTCCGTGTCTCAGTGTCTCCGCGTCTCCCAGTCTCCGAGTCTCCGAGTGTCTGTGTCTCCGAGTCTCTGTGTCTCTGAGTCTCTGTGTCTCTGTGTCTCTGAGTCTCTGAGTCTCCGTGTCTCCGTGTCTCCGCGTCTCCGAGTCTCCGAGTCTCCGAGTCTCTGTCTCTCTGTGTCTCTGTGTCTCTGAGTGTCTGCGTCTCTGAGTCTCTCTGTCTCTGTGTCTCTGAGACTATGTGTCTCTGAGTCTCTGTGTCTCCGTGTCTCCGTTTCTCCGAGTCTCTGTCTCTCAGTGTCTCTGTGTCTCTGTGTCTCTGAGTCTCTGTGTCTCCGTGTCTCCGTGTCTCCGCGTCTCCGAGTCCCCGAGTCTCTGTCTCTCTGTGTCTCTGAGTCTCCGCGTCTCTGAGTCTCTGAGTCTCTGAGTCTCTGAGTCTCTGTGTCTCTGAGTCTCTGTGTCTCTGAGTCTCTGTGTCTCTGTGTCTCCGTGTCTCCGTGTCTCCGCGTCTCCGAGTCTCCGAGTCTCCGAGTCTCCGAGTCTCTGTCTCTCTGTGTCTCTGTGTCTCTATGTCTCTGAGTCTCTGCGTCTCTGAGTCTCTCTGTCTCTGTGTCTCCGAGTCTCTGTATCTCTGAGTCTCTATGTCTCCGTGTCTCCGTTTCTCCGAGTCTCTGTCTCTCAGTGTCTCTGAGTCCCCGCGTCTCTGAGTCTCTGTGTCTCTGTGTATCTGTGTCTCTGAGTCTCCGTGCCTCCGTGTCTCCGCTTCTCCGAGTCTCCGAGTCTCCGAGTCTCTCTCTGTCTGAGTCTCCGCGTCTCTGAGTCTCTGTGTCTCTGTGTCTCTGTGTCTCTGAGTCTCCGTGTCTCCGTGTCTCCGCGTCTCCGAGTCTCCGAGTCTCTGTCTCTCTGTTTCTCTGTGTCTCTGAGTCTCTGCGTCTCTGAGTCTCTGTGTCACTGAGTCTCTGTGTCTCCGAGTCCCTGTGTCTCCGTGTCTCCGTGTCTCTTAGTCTCTGTGTCTCTGTGTCTCTGAGTCTCCGTGTCTCCGCGTCTCCGAGTCTCCGAGTCTCCGAGTCTCTTTCTCTCTGTGTCGTTGTGTCTCTATGTCTCTGAGTCTCTGCGTCTCTGAGTCTCTCTGTCTCTGTGTCTCCGAGTCTCTGTATCTCTGAGTCTCTATGTCTCCGTGTCTCCGTTTCTCCGAGTCTCTGTCTCTCAGTGTCTCTGAGTCCCCGCGTCTCTGAGTCTCTGTGTCTCTGTGTATCTGTGTCTCTGAGTCTCCGTGTCTCCGTGTCTCCGCGTCTCCGAGTCTCCGAGTCTCCGAGTCTCTCTCTCTCTGAGTCTCCGCATCTCTGAGTCTCTGAGTCTCCGCGTCTCTGAGTCTCTGAGTCGCTGTGTCTCTGAGTCTCTGTGTCTCTGAGTCTCCGTGTCTCCGCGTCTCCGTGTCTGCGCGTCTCTGAGTCTCTGTCTCTCCGTGTCTCCGTGTCTCCGTGTCTCCAAGTTTCCGAGTCTCTGTGTCTCTGTGTCTCCGAGTCTCCGAGTCTCTGTGTCTCTGAGTCTCTGTGTCTCTGAGTCTCTGAGTCTCTGAGTCTCCGTGTCTCCGTGTCTCCGCGTCTCCGAGTCTCCGAGTCTCTGTCTCTCTGTGTCTCTGTGTCTCTGAGTGTCTGCGTCTCTGAGTCTCTCTGTCTCTGTGTCTCTGAGTCTCTGTGTCTCTGAGTCTCTGTGTCTCCGTGTCTCCGTTTCTCCGAGTCTCTGTCTCTCAGTGTCTCTGTGTCTCTGTGTCTCTGAGTCTCTGTGTCTCCGTGTCTCCGTGTCTCCGGGTCTCCGAGACTCCGAGTCTCTGTCTCTCTGTGTCTCTGAGTCTCCGCGTCTCTGAGTCTCTGAGTCTCTGAGTCTCTTTGTCTCTGAGTCTCTGTGTCTCTGAGTCTCTGTGTCTCTGTGTCTCCGTGTCTCTGCGTCTCTGAGTCTCTGTGTCTCTGTGTCTCTGAGTCTCTGTGTCTCCGTTTCTCCGTGTCTCCGAGCCTCCGTGTCTCCGTGTCTCTGAGTCTCTGTGTCTCTGTGTCTCTGAGTCTCCGTGTCTTCGAGTCTCTGTGTCTCCGTGTCTCTGAGTCTCTGAGTCTCTGTGTCTCTGAGTCTCTGAGTCTCTGTGTCTCCGTTTCTCCGTGTCTCCGAGCCTCCGTGTCTCCGTGTCTCTGAGTCTCTGTGTCTCTGTGTCTCTGAGTCTCCGTGTCTTCGAGTCTCTGTGTCTCCGTGTCTCTGAGTCTCTGAGTCTCTGTGTCTCCGTGTCTCCGTGTCTCCGTGTCTCCGCGTATCCGAGTCTCTGTGTCTCTGAGTCTCCTAGTCTCTGTGTCTCTGTGTCTCTGAGTCTTTGTGTCTCTGAGTCTCCGTGTCTCCGTGTCTCCGCGTCTCCGCGTCTCCGAGTCTCCGTGTCTCCGTGTCTCTGAGTCTCTGTGTCTCTGAGTCTCCGTGTCTTCGAGTCTCTGAGTCTCTGTGTCTCTGTGTCTCCGTCTCCCTGCGTCTCTGAGTCTCTGTCTCTCTGAGTCTCCGCGTCTCTGAGTCTCTGAGTCTCTGAGTCTCTGAATCTCTGTGTCTCTGAGTCTCTGTGTCTCTGGGTCTCCGTGTCTCCGTGTCTCCGCGTCTCTGAGTCTCTGCGTCTCTGTGTCTCTGAGTCTCTGTGTCTCTGAGTCTCTGTGTCTCCGTGTCTCTGTGTCTCCGTGTCTCCGCGTCTCTGAGTCTCTGAGTCTCTGTTTCTCTGAGTCTCTGAGTCTCTGTTTCTCTGAGTCTCTGTGTCTCTGTGTCTCAGAGTCTCTGTGTCTCCGAGTCTCTGCGTCTCTGAGTCTCTGAGTCTCTGTGTCTCTGTGTCTCTGAGTCTCTGTGTCTCTGAGTCTATGTGTCTCCGTCTCTCTGCGTCTCTGTGTCTCTGTGTCTCCGTCTCCCTGCGTCTCTGAGTCTCTGTCTCTCTGAGTCTCCGCGTCTCTGAGTCTCTGAGTCTCTGAGTCTCTGTGTCTCTGTGTCTCCGTGTCTCCGTGTCTCCGCGTCTCTGAGTCTCTGAGTCTCTGTGTCTATGAGTCTCTGTGTCTCCGTGTCTCCGCGTCTCCACGTCTCCGTGTCTCCGTGTCTCCGTGTCTCTGAGTCTCCGAGTCTCTGTGTCTCTGAGTCTCTGTGTCTCTGTGTGTCTGAGTCTCTGAGTCTCCGTGTCTCCGAGTCTCCGAGTCTCCGAGTCTCTGTGTCTCTGAGTCTCTGTGTTTCTGTGTCTCCGTGTCTCCGTGTCTCCGTTTCTCCGTGTCTCCGAGTCTCCGTGTCTCCGTGTCTCTGAGTCTCTGTGTCTCTGTGTCTCTGAGTCTCCGTGTCTTCGAGTCTCTGTGTCTCCGTGTCTCTGAGTCTCTGAGTCTCTGTGTCTCTGAGTCTCTGTGTCTCTGAGTCTCTGTGTCTCCGTGTCTCCGCGTCTCCGAGTCTCCGAGTCTCCGAGTCTCTGAGTCTCTGTGTCTCGGAGTCTCCATGTCTCCGTGTCTCCGCATATCCGAGTCTCTGTGTCTCTGAGTCTCCTAGTCTCTGTGTCTCTGTGTCTCTGAGTCTCTGTGTCTCTGAGTCTCCGTGTCTCCGCGTCTCCGCGTCTCCGAGTCTCCGTGTCTCCGTGTCTCTGAGTCTCTGTGTCTCTGAGTCTCCGTGTCTTCGAGTCTCTGAGTCTCTGTGTCTCTGTGTCTCCGTCTCCCTGCGTCTCTGAGTCTCTGTCTCTCTGAGTCTCCGCGTCTCTGAGTCTCTGAGTCTCTGAATCTCTGTGTCTCTGAGTCTCTGTGTCTCTGCGTCTCTGTGTCTCCGTGTCTCCGTGTCTCTGAGTCTCAGAGTCTCTGTGTCTCTGAGTCTCCGTGTCTCCGCGTCTCTGAGTCTCTGCGTCTCTGTGTCTCTGAGTCTCTGTGTCTCTGAGTCTCTGTGTCTCCGTGTCTCTGTGTATCCGTGTCTCCGCGTCTCTGAGTCTCTGAGTCTCTGTGTCTCTGAGTCTCTGAGTCTCTGTTTCTCTGAGTCTCTGTGTCTCTGTGTCTCAGAGTCTCTGTGTCTCCGAGTCTCTGAGTCTCTGTTTCTCTGAGTCTCTGTGTCTCTGTGTCTCTGTGTCTCAGAGTCTCTGTGTCTCCGAGTCTCTGCGTCTCTGAGTCTCTGAGTCTCTGTGTCTCTGTGTCTCTGAGTCTCTGTGTCTCTGAGTCTATGTGTCTCCGTCTCTCTGCGTCTCTGTGTCTCTGTGTCTCCGTCTCCCTGCGTCTCTGAGTCTCTGTTTCTCTGAGTCTCTGCGTCTCTGTGTCTCTGAGTCTCTGAGTCTCTGTGTCTCTGAGTCTCTGTGTCTCCGTGTCTCCGCGTCTCCAAGTCTCAGTGTCTCTGTGTCTCTGAGTCTCTCTGTCTCCGTGTCTCCGTGACTCCGAGTCTCCGAGTCACTGTGTCTCTGTGACTCTGAGTCTCTGTGTCTCTGAGTCTCTGTGTCTCCGTCTCTCCGTGTCTCCGTGTCTCTTAGTCTCTGTGTTTCTGTGTCTCTGAGTCTCCGTGTCTCTGTGTCTCTGAGTCTCCGTGTCTCCGTGTCTCCGTGTTTCCGCGTCTCCGAGTCTCCGAGTCTCCGAGTCTCTGTGTCTCTGTGTCTCTGAGTCTCTGTGTCTCTGTGTCTCTGTGTCTCCGTTTCTCCGTGTCTCCGAGTCTCTGTCTCTCTGTGTCTCTGTGTCTCTGTGTCTCTGAGTCTGTGTCTCTGAGTCTCTGAGTCTCCGTGTCTCCGTGTCTCCGCGTCTCTGAGTCTCCGAGTCTCTGTCTCTCTGTTTCTCTGTGTCTCTGAGTCTCTGCGTCTCTGAGTCTCTGTGTAACTGAGTCTCTGTGTCTCTGAGTCTCTGTGTCTCCGAGTCTCCGAATCTCTGTGTCTCTGAGTCTCTGTGTCTCTGTGTCTCTGAGTCTCTGCGTCTCCATGTCTCCGTGTCTCCGTGTCTCCGCCTCTCTCAGTCTCCGAGTCTTTGTGTCTCTGAGTCTCCGAGTCTCTGTGTCTCTGTGTCTCTGAGTCTCTGAGTCTCCGAGTCTCTGTGTCTCTGAGTCTCCGAGTCTCTGTGTCTCTGAGTCTCCATGTCTCCGTGTCTCCGCGTCTCCGAGTCTCCAAGTCTCTGTGTCTCCGAGTCTCCGAGTCTCTGTGTCTCTGTGTCTCTGTGTCTCCATGCCTCCGTTTCTCCGCGTCTCCGAGTCTCTGTGTCTCTGAGTCTCCTAGTCTCTGTGTCTCTGTGTCTCTGAGTCTCTGTGTCTCTGAGTCTCTGTGTCTCCATGTCTCCGCGTCGCCGCTTCTCCGAGTCTCCGTGTCTCCGTGTCTCTGAGTCTCTGTGTCTCTGTGTCTCTGAGTCTGCGTGTCTTCGATTCTCTGTGTCTCTGTGTCTCTGTGTCTCTGTGTCTCTGAGTCTCTGTGTCTCTGAGTCTCTGTGTCTCTGAGTCTCTGTGTCTCCGTGTCTCCGCGTCTCCGAGTCTCCGAGTCTCTGAGTCTCAGTGTCTCTGTGTCTCTGAGTCTCTGTGTCTCCGTGTCTCCGTGACTCCGAGTCTCCGAGTCTATGTGTCTCTGTGACTCTGAGTCTCTGTGTCTCTGTGTCTCTGAATCTCTGTGTCTCCGTCTCTCCGAGTCTCCGTGTCTCAGTGTCTCCGCGTCTCCCAGTCTCCGAGTCTCCGAGTGTCTGTGTCTCCGAGTCTCTGTGTCTCTGAGTCTCCGTGTCTCCGTGTCTCCGCGTCTCTGAGTCTCCGTGTCTCCGTGTCTCCGCGTCTCCGAGTCTCCGAGTCTCCGAGTCTCTGTCTCTCTGTGTCTCTGTGTCTCTGAGTGTCTGCGTCTCTGAGTCTCTCTGTCTCTGTGTCTCTGAGTCTATGTGTCTCTGAGTCTCTGTGTCTCCGTGTCTCCGTTTCTCCGAGTCTCTGTCTCTCAGTGTCTCTGTGTCTCTGTGTCTCTGAGTCTCTGTGTCTCCGTGTCTCCGTGTCTCCGCGTCTCCGAGTCCCCGAGTCTCTGTATCTCTGTGTCTCTGAGTCTCCGCGTCTCTGAGTCTCTGAGTCTCTGAGTCTCTGTGTCTCTGAGTCTCTGTGTCTCTGAGTCTCTGTGTCTCTGTGTCTCCGTTTCTCTGCGTCCCTGAGTCTCTGTGTCTCTGTGTCTCTGAGTCTCTGTGTCTCCGTTTCTCCGTGTCTCCGAGTCTCTGTCTCTCTGTGTCTCTGTGTCTCTGTGTCTCTGAGTCTGTGTCTCTGAGTCTCTGAGTCTCCGTGTCTCCGTGTCTCCGCGTCTCCGAGTCTCTGAGTCTCTGTCTCTCTGTTTCTCTGTGTCTCTGAGTCTCTGCGTCTCTGAGTCTCTGTGTCACTGAGTCTCTGTGTCTCCGAGTCTCTGTGTCTCTATGTCTCCGAGTCCCTGTGTCTCCGTGTCTCCTTGTCTCTTAGTCTCTGTGTCTCTGTGTCTCTGAGTCTCCGTGTCTCCGTGTCTCCGCGTCTCCGAGTCTCCGAGTCTCCGAGTCTCTGTCTCTCTGTGTCTCTGTGTCTCTATGACTCTGAGTCTCTGCGTCTCTGAGTCTCTCTGTCTCTGTGTCTCCGAGTCTCTGTATCTCTGAGTCTCTATGTCTCCGTGTCTCCGTTTCTCCGAGTCTCTGTCTCTCAGTGTCTCTGAGTCCCCGCGTCTCTGAGTCTCTGTGTCTCTGTGTATCTGTGTCTCTGAGTCTCCGTGTCTCCGTGTCTCCGCTTCTCCGAGTCTCCGAGTCTCCGAGTCTCTCTCTGTCTGAGTCTCCGCATCTCTGAGTCTCCGTGTCTCCGTGTCTCCGAGTCTCCGAGTCTCTGTGTCTCTGTATCTCCGAGTCTCTGTGTCTCTGAGTCTCTGTGTCTCTGTGTCTCCGAGTCTCCGAGTCTCTGTGTCTCTGATTCTCTGAGTCTCTGAGTCTCCGTGTCTCCGTGTCTCCGCGTCTCCGAGTCTCCGAGTCTCTGTCTCTCTGTGTCTCTGAGTGTCTGCGTCTCTGAGTCTCTCTGTCTCTGTGTCTCTGAGTCTCTATGTCTCTGAGTCTCTGTGTCTCCGCGTCTCCGTTTCTCCGAGTCTCTGTCTCTCAGTGTCTCTGTGTCTCTGTGTCTCTGAGTCTCTGTGTCTCCGTGTCTCCGCGTCTCCGAGACTCCGAGTCTCTGTCTCTCTGTGTCTCTGAGTCTCCGCGTCTCTGAGTCTCTGAGTCTCTGAGTCTCTGTGTCTCTGAGTCTCTCTGTCTCTGAGTCTCTGTGTCTCTGTGTCTCCGTGTCTCTGCGTCTCTGAGTCTCTGTGTCTCTGTGTCTCTGAGTCTCTGTGTCTCCGTTTCTCCGTGTCTCCGAGTCTCTGTCTCTCTGTGTCTCTGTGTCTCTGTGTCTCTGAGTCTGTGTCTCTGAGTCTCTGAGTCTCCGTGTCTCCGTGTCTCCGCGTCTCCGAGTCTCCGAGTCTCTGTCTCTCTGTTTCTCTGTGTCTCTGAGTCTCTGCGTCTCTGAGTCTCTGTGTCACTGAGTCTCTGTGTCTCTGAGTCTATGTGTCTCTGTGTCTCCGAGTCCCTGTGTCTCCGTGTCTCCGTGTCTCTTAGTCTCTGTGTCTCTGTGTCTCTGAGTCTCCGTGTCTCCGCGTCTCCGAGTCTCCGAGTCTCTTTCTCTCTGTGTCTCTGTGTCTCTATGTCTCTGAGTCTCTGCGTCTCTGAGTCTCTCTGTCTCTGTGTCTCCGAGTCTCTGTATCTCTGAATCTCTATGTCTCCGTGTCTCCGTTTCTCCGAGTCTCTGTCTCTCAGTGTCTCTGAGTCCCCGCGTCTCTGAGTCTCTGTGTCTCTGTGTATCTGTGTCTCTGAGTCTCCGTGTCTCCGCGTCTCCGAGTCTCCAAGTCTCCGAGTCTCCGAGTCTCTCTCTCTCTGAGTCTCCGCATCTCTGAGTCTCTGAGTCTCCGCGTCTCTGAGTCTCTGAGTCGCTGTGTCTCTGAGTCTCTGTGTCTCTGAGTCTCCGTGTCTCCGCGTCTCCGTGTCTGCGCGTCTCTGAGTCTCCGAGTCTCTGTCTCTCCATGTCTCCGTGTATCCGTGTCTCCAAGTTTCCGAGTCTCTGTGTCTCTGTGTCTCCGAGTCTCCGAGTCTCTGTGTCTCTGAGTCTCTGTGTCTTTGTGTCTCTGAGTCTCTGAGTCTCCGTGTCTCCGTGTCTCCGCGTCTCCGAGTCTCCGAGTCTCTGTCTCTCTGTGTCTCTGTGTCTCTGAGTGTCTGCGTCTCTGAGTCTCTCTGTCTCTGTGTCTCTGAGTCTCTGTGTCTCTGAGTCTCTGTGTCTCCGTGTCTCCGTTTCTCCGAGTCTCTGTCTCTCAGTGTCTCTGTGTCTCTGTGTCTCTGAGTCTCTGTGTCTCCGTGTCTCCGTGTTTCCGCGTCTCCGAGACTCCGAGTCTCTGTCTCTCTGTGTCTCTGAGTCTCCGCGTCTCTGAGTCTCTGAGTCTCTGAGTCTCTTTGTCTCTGAGTCTCTGTGTCTCTGAGTCTCTGTGTCTCTGTGTCTCCGTGTCTCTGCGTCTCTGAGTCTCTGTGTCTCTGTGTCTCTGAGTCTCTGTGTCTCCGTTTCTCCGTGTCTCCGAGTCTCCGTTTCTCCGTGTCTCTGAGTCTCTGTGTCTCTGTGTCTCTGAGTCTCCGTGTCTTCGAGTCTCTGTGTCTCCGTGTCTCTGAGTCTCTGAGTCTCTGTGTCTCTGAGTCTCTGTGTCTCTGAGTCTCTGTGTCTCCGTGTCTCCGCGTCTCCGAGTCTCCGAGTCTCTGAGTCTCTGTGTCTCTGAGTCTCCGTGTCTTCGAGTCTCTGAGTCTCTGTGTCTCTGTGTCTCCGTCTCCCTGCGTCTCTGAGTCTCTGTCTCTCTGAGTCTCCGCGTCTATGAGTCTCTGAGTCTCTGAGTCTCTGAATCTCTGTGTCTCTGAGTCTCTGTGTCTCTGGGTCTCTGTGTCTCCGTGTCTCCGCGTCTCTGAGTCTCTGCGTCTCTGTGTCTCTGAGTCTCTGTGTCTCTGAGTCTCTGTGTCTCCGTGTCTCTGTGTCTCCGTGTCTCCGCGTCTCTGAGTCTCTGAGTCTCTGTTTCTCTGAGTCTCTGAGTCTCTGTTTCTCTGAGTCTCTGTGTCTCTGTGTCTCAGAGTATCTGTGTCTCCGAGTCTCTGCGTCTCTGAGTCTCTGAGTCTCTGTGTCTCTGTGTCTCTGAGTCTCTGTGTCTCTGAGTCTATGTGTCTCCGTCTCTCTGCGTCTCTGTGTCTCTGTGTCTCCGTCTCCCTGCGTCTCTGAGTTTCTGTGTCTCTGAGTCTCTGTGTCTCTGTGTCTCCGTGTCTCCGTGTCTCTGAGTCTCTGAGTCTCTGTGTCTATGAGTCTCTGTGTCTCCGTGTCTCCGCGTCTCCACGTCTCCGTGTCTCCGTGTCTCCGTGTCTCCGCGTCTCTGAGTCTCCGAGTCTCTGTGTCTCTGAGTCTCTGTGTCTCTGTGTGTCAGAGTCTCTGTGTCTCCGTGTCTCCGAGTCTCCGAGTCTCCGAGTCTCTGAGTCTCTGTGTCTCTGTGTTTCTGTGTCTCCGTGTCTCCGTGTCTCCGTGTTTCCGCGTCTCCGAGTCTCCGAGTCTCTGTGTCTCTGTGTCTCTGAGTCTCTGTTTCTCTGAGTCTCTGTGTCTCCGTGTCTCTGTGTCTCTGAGTCTCTGTGTCTCTGAGTCTCCGTGTCTCCGTGTCTCCGTGTTTCCGTGTCTCCGAGTCTCTGTCTCTCTGTGTCTCTGTGTCTCTGAGTCTGTGTCTCCGAGTCTCCGAGTCTCTGTGTCTCTGTGTCTCTGAGTCTCTGCGTCTCTGAGTCTCTCTGTCTCTCTGGCTCTGAGTCTCTGTGTCTCTGAGTCTCTGTGTCTCCGTGTCTCCGTTTGTCCGAGTCTCTGTCTCTCAGTGTCTCTGTGTCTCTGTGTCTCTGAGTCTCCGTGTCTCCGTGTCTCCGCGTCTCCGAGTCTCCGAGTCTCTGTCTCTCTGTGTCTCTGAGTCTCCGCGTCTCTGAGTCTCTGAGTCTCTGAGTCTCTGTGTCTCTGAGTCTCTGTGTCTCTGAGTCTCTGTGTCTCTGTGTCTCCGTGTCTCTGCGTCTCTGAGTCTCTGTGTCTCTGTGTCTCTGTGTATCTGTGTCTCCGTGTCTCCGTGTCTCCGCGTCTGCGAGTCTCCGAGTCTCTCTCTCTCTGAGTCTCCGCATCTCTGAGTCTCTGAGTCTCCGCGTCTCTGAGTCTCTGACTCTCTGAGTCTCTGTGTCTCTGAGTCTCTGTGTCTCTGAGTCTCCTTGTCTCCGAGTCTCCATGTCTACGCGTCTCTGAGTCTGTGAGACTCTGTGTCTCTGAGTCCCTGTGTCTCCGTGTCTCCGTGTCTCTGCGTCTCTGAGACTCTGAGTCACTGTGTCTCTGAGTCTCTGTGTCTCTGCATCTCCGTGTCTCCGTGTCTCCGCGTCTCCGAGTCTCTGAGTTTCTGAGTCTCTGTGTCTCTGTGTATCTGAGACTCTGTGTCTCCGTGTCTCCGAGTCTTCGAATCTCCGAGTCACCGTGTCTCCGAGTCTCCAAGTCTCCGAGACTCTGTGTCTCTGAGTCTCTGTGTCTCTGTGTCTCTGAGTCTCCGTGTCTCCGTGTCTCCGTGTTTCCGCGTCTCCGAGTCTCCGAGTCTCTGTGTCTCTGTGTCTCTGAGTCTGTGTCTCTGAGTCTCTGAGTCTCCGTGCCTCCGTGTCTCCGCGTCTCCGAGTCTCCGAGTCTCTCTCTCTCTGTGTCTCTGTGTCTCTGAGTCTCTGCGTCTCTGAGTCTCTCTGTCTCTGTGTCTTTGAGTCTCTGTGTCTCTGAGTCTCTGTGTCTCCGTGTCTCCATTCCTCCGAGTCTCTGTCTCTCTGTGTCTCTGTCTCTGTGTCTCTGAGTCTCTGTGCCTCTGAGACTCTGTGTCTCCGTGTCTCCGTGTCTCCAAGTTTCCGAGTCTCTGTGTCTCTGTGTCTCCGAGTCTCCGAGTCTCTGTGTCTCTGTGTCTCCGAGTCTCTGTATCTCTGAGTCTCTGTGTCTCTGTGTCTCCGAGTCTCCGAGTCTCTGTGTCTCGAAGTCTCTGTCTCTCTGTGTCTCTGAGTCTCTGTGTCTCCATGTCCCCGCGTCTCCGTGTCTCCGAGTCTCCGAGTCTCTGTGTCTCTGTGTCTCTGAGTCTCTGCGTCTCCATGTCTCCGTGTCTCCGTGTCTCCGCCTCTCCGAGTCTCCGAGTCTCTGTGTCTCTGAGTTTCCGAGTCTCTGTGTCTCTGAGTCTCTGAGTCTCCGAGTCTCTGTGTCTCTGAGTCTCCGACTCTCTGTGTCTCTGAGTCTCCATGTCTCCGTGTCTCCGCTTCTCCGAGTCTCCAAGTCTCTGTGTCTCCGAGTCTCCGAGTCTCTGTGTCTCTGAGTCTCTGAGTCTCTGTGTCTCTGAGTCTCCGAGTCTCTGTGTCTCTGAGTCTCCATGTCTCCGTGTCTCCGCGTCTCCGCGTCTCCGAGTCTCCGTGTCTCCGTGTCTCCGTGTCTCTGAGTCTCTGTGTCTCTGTGTCTCTGAGTCTCCGTGTCTTCGAGTCTCTGTGGCTCTGTGTCTCTGAGTCTCTGAGTCTCTGTGTCTCTGAGTCTCTGTGTCTCCGTGTCTCCGCGTCTCCAAGTCTCAGTGTCTCTGTGTCTCTGAGTCTCTCTGTCTCCGTGTCTCCGTGACTCCGAGTCTCCGAGTCACTGTGTCTCTGTGACTCTGAGTCTCTGTGTCTCTGAGTCTCTGTCTCTCCGTCTCTCCGTGTCTCCGTGTCTCTTAGTCTCTGTGTTTCTGTGTCTCTGAGTCTCCGTGTCTCTGTGTCTCTGAGTCTCCGTGTCTCTGAGTCTCTGTGTCTCTGAGTCTCCGTGTCTCCGCGTCTCCGTGTCTGCGCGTCTCTGAGTCTCCGAGTCTCTCTCTGTCTGAGTCTCCGCATCTCTGAGTCTCTGAGTCTCCGCGTCTCTGAGTCTCTGAGTCTCTGTGTCTCTGAGTCTCTGTGTCTCTGAGTCTCCGTGTCTCCGCGTCTCCGTGTCTGCGCGTCTCTGAGTCTCCGAGTCTCTGTCTCTCCGTGTCTCCGTGTCTCCGAGTTTCCGAGTCTCTGTGTCTCTGTGTCTCCGAGTCTCCGAGTCTCTGTGTCTCTGTATCTCCGAGTCTCTGTGTCTCTGAGTCTCTGTGTCTCTGTGTCTCTGAGTCTCTGAGTCTCCGTGTCTCCGTGTCTCCGCGTCTCCGAGTCTCCGAGTCTCCTTCTCTCTGTGTCTCTGTGTCTCTGACTGTCTGCGTCTCTGAGTCTCTCTGTCTCTGTGTCTCTGAGTCTCTGTGTCTCTGAGTCTCTGTGTCTCCGTGTCTCCGTTTCTCCGAGTCTCTGTCTCTCAGTGTCTCTGTGTCTCTGAGTCTCTGTGTCTCCGTGTCTCCGTGTCTCCGCGTCTCCGAGACTCCGAGTCTCTGTCTCTCTGTGTCTCTGAGTCTCCGCGTCTCTGAGTCTCTGTGTCTCTGAGTCTCTGTGTCTCTGAGTCTCTGTGTCTCTGTGTCTCCGTGTCACTGCGTCTCTGAGTCTCTGTGTCTCTGTGTCTCTGAGTCTCTGTGTCTCCGTTTCTCCGTGTCTCCGAGTCTCTGTCTCTCTGTGTCTCTGTGTCTCTGTGTCTCTGAGTCTCTGTGTCTCCGTCTCTCCGTGTCTCCATGTCTCTTAGTCTCTGTGTTTCTGTGTCTCTGAGTCTCCGTGTCTCTGTGTCTCTGAGTCTCCGTGTCTCCGTGTCTCCGTGTTTCCGCGTCTCCGAGTCTCCGAGTCTCTGTGTCTCTGTGTCTCTGAGTCTCTGTGTCTCTGAGTCTCTGTGTCTCCGTTTCTCCGTGTCTCCGAGTCTCTGTCTCTCTGTGTCTCTGAGTCTGTGTCTCTGAGTCTCTGAGTCTCCGTGTCTCCGTGTCTCCGCGTCTCCGAGTCTCCGAGTCTCTGTCTCTCTGTTTCTCTGTGTCTCTGAGTCTCTGCGTCTCTGAGTCTCTGTGTCACTGAGTCTCTGTGTCTCTGAGTCTCTGTGTCTCTGTGTCTCCGAGTCTCCGAGTCTCTGTGTCTCTGAGTCTCTGTGTCTCTGTGTCTCTGAGTCTCTGCGTCTCCATGTCTCCGTGTCTCCGTGTCTCCGCCTCTCCGAGTCTCCGAGTCTCTGTGTCTCCGAGTCTCCGAGTCTCTGTGTCTCTGTGTCTCTGTGTCTCTGTGTCTCCAAGTCTCCGTGTCTCCGCGTCTCCGAGTCTCTGTGTCTCTGAGTCTCTGTGTCTCTGTGTCTCCGTGTCTCCGAGTCTCCGAGTCTCTGTGTCTCTGTGACTCTGAGTCTCTGTGTCTCTGTGTCTCTGAGTCTCTGTGTCTCCAAGTCTCCGTGTCTCCGCGTCTCCGAGTCTCTGTGTCTCTGAGTCTCCTAGTCTCTGTGTCTCTGTGTCTCTGAGTCTCTGAGTCTCTGTGTCTCTGAGTCTCTGTGTCTCCGTGTCTCCGCGTCTCCGAGTCTCCGAGTCTCTGAGTCTCAGTGTCTCTGTGTCTCTGAGTCTCTGTGTCTCCGTGTCTCCGTGACTCCGAGTCTCCGAGTCTCTGTGTCTCTGTGACTCTGAGTCTCTGTGTCTCTGTGTCTCTGTGTCTCTGAGTCTCCGTGTCTCCGTGTCTCCGAGTCTCTGTCTCTCTGTGTCTCTGAGTCTCCGCGTCTCTGAGTCTCTGAGTCTCTGAGTCTCCGTGTCTCCGTGTCTCCGCGTCTCCGAGTCTCCGAGTCTCTGTCTCTCTGTGTCTCTGTGTCTCTGAGTGTCTGCGTCTCTGAGTCTCTCTGTCTCTGTGTCTCTGAGTCTCTGTGTCTCTGAGTCTCTGTGTCTCCGTGTCTCCGTTTCTCCGAGTCTCTGTCTCTCAGTGTCTCTGTGTCTCTGTGTCTCTGTGTCTCCGTGTCTCCGTGTCTCCGCGTCTCCGAGACTCCGAGTCTCTGTCTCTCTGTGTCTCTGAGTCTCCGCGTCTCTGAGTCTCTGAGTCTCTGTGTCTCTGAGTCTCTGTGTCTCTGAGTCTCTGTGTCTCTGAGTCTCTGTGTCTCTGTGTCTCCGTGTCTCTGCGTCTCTGAGTCTTTGTGTCTCTGTGTCTCTGAGTCTCTGTGTCTCCGTTTCTCCGTGTCTCCGAGTCTCTGTCTCTCTGTGTCTCTGTGTCTCTGTGTCTCTGAGTCTGTGTCTCTGAGTCTCTGAGTCTCCGTGTCTCCGTGTCTCCGCGTCTCCGAGTCTCCGAGTCTCTGTCTCTCTGTTTCTCTGTGTCACTGAGTCTCTGCGTCTCTGAGTCTCTGTGTCACTGAGTCTCTGTGTCTCTGAGTCTCCGTGTCTCCGCGTCTCCGTGTCTGCGCGTCTCTGAGTCTCCGAGTCTCTGTCTCTCCGTGTCTCCGTGTCTCCGTGTCTCCAAGTTTCCGAGTCTCTGTGTCTCTGTGTCTCTGAGTCTCTGTGTCTCCGTGTCTCCATTCCTCCGAGTCTCTGTCTCTCTGTGTCTCTGTCTCTGTGTCTCTGAGTCTCTGTGCCTCTGAGACTCTGTGTCTCCGTGTCTCCGTGTCTCCAAGTTTCCGAGTCTCTGTGTCTCTGTAACTCCGAGTCTCCGAGTCTCTGTGTCTCTGTGTCTCCGAGTCTCTGTATCTCTGAGTCTCTGTGTCTCTGTGTCTCCAAGTCTCCGAGTCTCTGTGTCTCTGAGTCTCTGTGTCTCCATGTCTCCGTGTCTCCGTGTCTCCGCCTCTCCGAGGCTCTGTGTCTCTGTGTCTCTGAGTCTCTGCGTCTCCATGTCTCCGTGTCTCCGTGTCTCCGCCTCTCCGAGTCTCCGAGTCTCTGTGTCTCTGAGTTTCCGAGTCTCTGTGTCTCTGAGTCTCTGAGTCTCCGAGTCTCTGTGTCTCTGAGCCTCCGAGTCTCTGTGTCTCTGAGGCTCCATGTCTCCGTGTCTCCGCTTCTCCGAGTCTCCAAGTCTCTGTGTCTCCGAGTCTCTGTGTCTCTGAGTCTCTGAGTCTCTGAGTCTCTGAGTCTCTGTGTCTCCGAGTCTCTTAGTCTCTGTGTCTCCGTGTCTCCGTGTCTCCGCGTCTCCGAGTCTCTGTGTCTCTGAGTCTCCTAGTCTCTGTGTCTCTGTGTCTCTGTGTCTATGAGTCTCTGTGTCTCTGTGTCTCCGCGTCTCCGCGTCTCCGAGTCTCCGTGTCTCCGTGTCTCCGTGTCTCTGAGTCTCTGTGTCTCTGTGTCTCTGAGTCTCCGTGTCTTCGAGTCTCTGTGTCTCTGTGTCTCTGAGTCTCTGAGTCTCTGTGTCTCTGAGTCTCTGTGTCTCTGAGTCTCTGTGTCTCCGTGTCTCCGCGTCTCCGAGTCTCAGTGTCTCTGTGTCTCTGAGTCTCTCTGTCTCCGTGTCTCCGTGACTCCGAGTCTCCGAGTCACTGTGTCTCTGTGACTCTGAGTCTCTGTGTCTCTGAGTCTCTGTGTCTCCGTCTCTCCGTGTCTCCATGTCTCTTAGTCTCTGTGTTTCTGTGTCTCTGAGTCTCCGTGTCTCTGTGTCTCTGAGTCTCCGTGTCTCCGTGTCTCCGTGTTTCCGCGTCTCCGAGTCTCAGTGTCTCTGTGTCTCTGAGTCTCTCTGTCTCCGTGTCTCCGTGACTCCGAGTCTCCGAGTCACTGTGTCTCTGTGACTCTGAGTCTCTGTGTCTCTGAGTCTCTGTGTCTCCGTCTCTCCGTGTCTCCATGTCTCTTAGTCTCTGTATCTCTGTGTCTCTGAGTCTCTGTGTCTCTGAGTCTCTGTGTCTCCGTTTCTCCGTGTCTCCGGGTCTCTGTCTCTCTGTGTCTCTGAGTCTGTGTCTCTGAGTCTCTGAGTCTCCGTGTCTCCGTGTCTCCGCGTCTCCGAGTCTCCGTGTCTCCGTGTCTCCGTGTCTCTGAGTCTCTGTGTCTCTGTGTCTCTGAGTCTCCGTGTCTTCGAGTCTTTGTGTCTCTGTGTCTCTGAGTCTCTGAGTCTCTGTGTCTCTGAGTCTCTGTGTCTCTGAGTCTCTGTGTCTCCGTGTCTCCGCGTCTCCGAGTCTCAGTGTCTCTGTGTCTCTGAGTCTCTCTGTCTCCGTGTCTCCGTGACTCCGAGTCTCCGAGTCACTGTGTCTCTGTGACTCTGAGTCTCTGTGTCTCTGAGTCTCTGTGTCTCCGTCTCTCCGTGTCTCCATGTCTCTTAGTCTCTGTGTTTCTGTGTCTCTGAGTCTCCGTGTCTCTGTGTCTCTGAGTCTCCGTGTCTCCGTGTCTCCGTGTTTCCGCGTCTCCGAGTCTCAGTGTCTCTGTGTCTCTGAGTCTCTCTGTCTCCGTGTCTCCGTGACTCCGAGTCTCCGAGTCACTGTGTCTCTGTGACTCTGAGTCTCTGTGTCTCTGAGTCTCTGTGTCTCCGTCTCTCCGTGTCTCCATGTCTCTTAGTCTCTGTATCTCTGTGTCTCTGAGTCTCTGTGTCTCTGAGTCTCTGTGTCTCCGTTTCTCCGTGTCTCCGGGTCTCTGTCTCTCTGTGTCTCTGAGTCTGTGTCTCTGAGTCTCTGAGTCTCCGTGTCTCCGTGTCTCCGCGTCTCCGAGTCTCCGAGTCTCTGTCTCTCTGTTTCTCTGTGTCTCTGAGTCCTTGCGTCTCTGAGTCTCTGTGTCACTGAGTCTCTGTGTCTCTGAGTCTCTGTGTCTCTGTGTCTCCGAGTCTCCGAGTCTCTGTGTCTCTGAGTCTCTGTGTCTCTGTGTCTCTGAGTCTCTGCGTCTCCATGTCTCCGTGTCTCCGTGTCTCCGCCTCTCCGAGTCTCCGAGTCTCTGTGTCTCTGAGTCTCTGTGTCTCTGTGTCTCCGAGTCCCTGTGTCTCCGTGTCTCCGTGTCTCCGTGTCTCTTAGTCTCTGTGTCTCTGTGTCTCTGAGTCTCCGTGTCTCCGCGTCTGCGAGTCTCCGAGTCTCCGAGTCTCCGAGTCTCTTTCTCTCTGTGTCTCTGTGTCTCTATGTCTCTGAGTCTCTGCGTCTCTGAGTCTCTCTGTCTCTGTGTCTCCGAGTCTCTGTATCTCTGAGTCTCTATGTCTCCGTGTCTCCGTTTCTCCGAGTCTCTGTCTCTCAGTGTCTCTGAGTCCCCGCGTCTCTGAGTCTCTGTGTCTCTGTGTATCTGTGTCTCTGAGTCTCCGTGTCTCCGTGTCTCCGCGTCTCCGAGTCTCCGAGTCTCCGAGTCTCTCTCTCTCTGAGAGACCGCATCTCTTAGTCTCTGAGTCTCCGCGTCTCTGAGTCTCTGAGTCTCTGTGTCTCTGAGTCTCTGTGTCTCTGAGTCTCCGTGTCTCCGCGTCTCCGTGTCTGCGCGTCTCTGAGTCTCCGAGTCTCTGTCTCTCCGTGTCTCCGTGTCTCCGTGTCTCCAAGTTTCCGAGTCTCTGTGTCTCTGTGTCTCCGAGTCTCCGAGTCTCTGTGTCTCTGTATCTCCGAGTCTCTGTGTCTCTGAGTCTCTGTGTCTCTGTGTCTCCGAGTCTCCGAGTCTCTGTGTCTCTGAGTCTCTGTGTCTCTTTGTCTCTGAGTCTCTGAGTCTCCGTGTCTCCGTGTCTCCGCGTCTCCGAGTCTCCGAGTCTCTGTCTCTCTGTGTCTCTGTGTCTCTGAGTGTCTGCGTCTCTGAGTCTCTCTGTCTCTGTGTCTCTGAGTCTCTGTGTCTCTGAGTCTCTGTGTCTCCGTGTCTCCGTTTCTCCGAGTCTCTGTCTCTCAGTGTCTCTGTGTCTCTGTGTCTCTGAGTCTCCGTGTCTCCGTGTCTCCGCGTCTCCGAGACTCCGAGTCTCTGTCTCTCTGTGTCTCTGAGTCTCCGCGTCTCTGAGTCTCTGAGTCTCTGAGTCTCTTTGTCTCTGAGTCTCTGTGTCTCGGAGTCTCTGTGTCTCTGTGTCTCCGTGTCTCTGCGTCTCTGAGTCTCTGTGTCTCTGTGTCTCTGAGTCTCTGTGTCTCCGTTTCTCCGTGTCTCCGAGTCTCCGTGTCTCCGTGTCTCTGAGTCTCTGTGTCTCTGCGTCTCTGAGTCTCCGTGTCTTCGAGTCTCTGTGTCTCCGTGTCTCTGAGTCTCTGAGTCTCTGTGTCTCTGAGTCTCTGTGTCTCTGAGCCTCTGTGTCTCCGTGTCTCCGCGTCTCCGAGTCTCCGAGTCTCCGAGTCTCTGAGTCTCTGTGTCTCTGAGTCTCCATGTCTCCGTGTCTCCGCGTATCCGAGTCTCTGTGTCTCTGAGTCTCCTAGTCTCTGTGTCTCTGTGTCTCTGAGTCTCTGTGTCTCTGAGTCTCTGTGTCTCCGCGTCTCCGCGTCTCCGAGTCTCCGTGTCTCCGTGTCTCTGAGTCTCTGTGTCTCTGAGTCTCCGTGTCTTCGAGTCTCTGTGTCTCTGTGTCTCTGAGTCTCTGAGTCTCCGCGTCTCTGAGTCTCTGACTCTCTGAGTCTCTGTGTCTCTGAGTCTCTGTGTCTCTGAGTCTCCTTGTCTCCGAGTCTCCATGTCTACGCGTCTCTGAGTCTGTGAGACTCTGTGTCTCTGAGTCCCTGTGTCTCCGTGTCTCCGTGTCTCTGCGTCTCTGAGACTCTGAGTCACTGTGTCTCTGAGTCTCTGTGTCTCTGCATCTCCGTGTCTCCGTGTCTCCGCGTCTCCGAGTCTCTGAGTTTCTGAGTCTCTGTGTCTCTGTGTATCTGAGACTCTGTGTCTCCGTGTCTCCGAGTCTTCGAATCTCCGAGTCACCGTGTCTCCGAGTCTCCAAGTCTCCGAGACTCTGTGTCTCTGAGTCTCTGTGTCTCTGTGTCTCTGAGTCTCCGTGTCTCCGTGTCTCCGTGTTTCCGCGTCTCCGAGTCTCCGAGTCTCTGTGTCTCTGTGTCTCTGAGTCTGTGTCTCTGAGTCTCTGAGTCTCCGTGCCTCCGTGTCTCCGCGTCTCCGAGTCTCCGAGTCTCTCTCTCTCTGTGTCTCTGTGTCTCTGAGTCTCTGCGTCTCTGAGTCTCTCTGTCTCTGTGTCTTTGAGTCTCTGTGTCTCTGAGTCTCTGTGTCTCCGTGTCTCCATTCCTCCGAGTCTCTGTCTCTCTGTGTCTCTGTCTCTGTGTCTCTGAGTCTCTGTGCCTCTGAGACTCTGTGTCTCCGTGTCTCCGTGTCTCCAAGTTTCCGAGTCTCTGTGTCTCTGTGTCTCCGAGTCTCCGAGTCTCTGTGTCTCTGTGTCTCCGAGTCTCTGTATCTCTGAGTCTCTGTGTCTCTGTGTCTCCGAGTCTCCGAGTCTCTGTGTCTCGAAGTCTCTGTCTCTCTGTGTCTCTGAGTCTCTGTGTCTCCATGTCCCCGCGTCTCCGTGTCTCCGAGTCTCCGAGTCTCTGTGTCTCTGTGTCTCTGAGTCTCTGCGTCTCCATGTCTCCGTGTCTCCGTGTCTCCGCCTCTCCGAGTCTCCGAGTCTCTGTGTCTCTGAGTTTCCGAGTCTCTGTGTCTCTGAGTCTCTGAGTCTCCGAGTCTCTGTGTCTCTGAGTCTCCGACTCTCTGTGTCTCTGAGTCTCCATGTCTCCGTGTCTCCGCTTCTCCGAGTCTCCAAGTCTCTGTGTCTCCGAGTCTCCGAGTCTCTGTGTCTCTGAGTCTCTGAGTCTCTGTGTCTCTGAGTCTCCGAGTCTCTGTGTCTCTGAGTCTCCATGTCTCCGTGTCTCCGCGTCTCCGCGTCTCCGAGTCTCCGTGTCTCCGTGTCTCCGTGTCTCTGAGTCTCTGTGTCTCTGTGTCTCTGAGTCTCCGTGTCTTCGAGTCTCTGTGGCTCTGTGTCTCTGAGTCTCTGAGTCTCTGTGTCTCTGAGTCTCTGTGTCTCCGTGTCTCCGCGTCTCCAAGTCTCAGTGTCTCTGTGTCTCTGAGTCTCTCTGTCTCCGTGACTCCGTGACTCCGAGTCTCCGAGTCACTGTGTCTCTGTGACTCTGAGTCTCTGTGTCTCTGAGTCTCTGTCTCTCCGTCTCTCCGTGTCTCCGTGTCTCTTAGTCTCTGTGTTTCTGTGTCTCTGAGTCTCCGTGTCTCTGTGTCTCTGAGTCTCCGTGTCTCTGAGTCTCTGTGTCTCTGAGTCTCCGTGTCTCCGCGTCTCCGTGTCTGCGCGTCTCTGAGTCTCCGAGTCTCTCTCTGTCTGAGTCTCCGCATCTCTGAGTCTCTGAGTCTCCGCGTCTCTGAGTCTCTGAGTCTCTGTGTCTCTGAGTCTCTGTGTCTCTGAGTCTCCGTGTCTCCGCGTCTCCGTGTCTGCGCGTCTCTGAGTCTCCGAGTCTCTGTCTCTCCGTGTCTCCGTGTCTCCGAGTTTCCGAGTCTCTGTGTCTCTGTGTCTCCGAGTCTCCGAGTCTCTGTGTCTCTGTATCTCCGAGTCTCTGTGTCTCTGAGTCTCTGTGTCTCTGTGTCTCTGAGTCTCTGAGTCTCCGTGTCTCCGTGTCTCCGCGTCTCCGAGTCTCCGAGTCTCCTTCTCTCTGTGTCTCTGTGTCTCTGACTGTCTGCGTCTCTGAGTCTCTCTGTCTCTGTGTCTCTGAGTCTCTGTGTCTCTGAGTCTCTGTGTCTCCGTGTCTCCGTTTCTCCGAGTCTCTGTCTCTCAGTGTCTCTGTGTCTCTGAGTCTCTGTGTCTCCGTGTCTCCGTGTCTCCGCGTCTCCGAGACTCCGAGTCTCTGTCTCTCTGTGTCTCTGAGTCTCCGCGTCTCTGAGTCTCTGTGTCTCTGAGTCTCTGTGTCTCTGAGTCTCTGTGTCTCTGTGTCTCCGTGTCACTGCGTCTCTGAGTCTCTGTGTCTCTGTGTCTCTGAGTCTCTGTGTCTCCGTTTCTCCGTGTCTCCGAGTCTCTGTCTCTCTGTGTCTCTGTGTCTCTGTGTCTCTGAGTCTCTGTGTCTCCGTCTCTCCGTGTCTCCATGTCTCTTAGTCTCTGTGTTTCTGTGTCTCTGAGTCTCCGTGTCTCTGTGTCTCTGAGTCTCCGTGTCTCCGTGTCTCCGTGTTTCCGCGTCTCCGAGTCTCCGAGTCTCTGTGTCTCTGTGTCTCTGAGTCTCTGTGTCTCTGAGTCTCTGTGTCTCCGTTTCTCCGTGTCTCCGAGTCTCTGTCTCTCTGTGTCTCTGAGTCTGTGTCTCTGAGTCTCTGAGTCTCCGTGTCTCCGTGTCTCCGCGTCTCCGAGTCTCCGAGTCTCTGTCTCTCTGTTTCTCTGTGTCTCTGAGTCTCTGCGTCTCTGAGTCTCTGTGTCACTGAGTCTCTGTGTCTCTGAGTCTCTGTGTCTCTGTGTCTCCGAGTCTCCGAGTCTCTGTGTCTCTGAGTCTCTGTGTCTCTGTGTCTCTGAGTCTCTGCGTCTCCATGTCTCCGTGTCTCCGTGTCTCCGCCTCTCCGAGTCTCCGAGTCTCTGTGTCTCCGAGTCTCCGAGTCTCTGTGTCTCTGTGTCTCTGTGTCTCTGTGTCTCCAAGTCTCCGTGTCTCCGCGTCTCCGAGTCTCTGTGTCTCTGAGTCTCTGTGTCTCTGTGTCTCCGTGTCTCCGAGTCTCCGAGTCTCTGTGTCTCTGTGACTCTGAGTCTCTGTGTCTCTGTGTCTCTGAGTCTCTGTGTCTCCAAGTCTCCGTGTCTCCGCGTCTCCGAGTCTCTGTGTCTCTGAGTCTCCTAGTCTCTGTGTCTCTGTGTCTCTGAGTCTCTGAGTCTCTGTGTCTCTGAGTCTCTGTGTCTCCGTGTCTCCGCGTCTCCGAGTCTCCGAGTCTCTGAGTCTCAGTGTCTCTGTGTCTCTGAGTCTCTGTGTCTCCGTGTCTCCGTGACTCCGAGTCTCCGAGTCTCTGTGTCTCTGTGACTCTGAGTCTCTGTGTCTCTGTGTCTCTGTGTCTCTGAGTCTCCGTGTCTCCGTGTCTCCGAGTCTCTGTCTCTCTGTGTCTCTGAGTCTCCGCGTCTCTGAGTCTCTGAGTCTCTGAGTCTCCGTGTCTCCGTGTCTCCGCGTCTCCGAGTCTCCGAGTCTCTGTCTCTCTGTGTCTCTGTGTCTCTGAGTGTCTGCGTCTCTGAGTCTCTCTGTCTCTGTGTCTCTGAGTCTCTGTGTCTCTGAGTCTCTGTGTCTCCGTGTCTCCGTTTCTCCGAGTCTCTGTCTCTCAGTGTCTCTGTGTCTCTGTGTCTCCGTGTCTCCGTGTCTCCGCGTCTCCGAGACTCCGAGTCTCTGTCTCTCTGTGTCTCTGAGTCTCCGCGTCTCTGAGTCTCTGAGTCTCTGTGTCTCTGAGTCTCTGTGTCTCTGAGTCTCTGTGTCTCTGAGTCTCTGTGTCTCTGTGTCTCCGTGTCTCTGCGTCTCTGAGTCTTTGTGTCTCTGTGTCTCTGAGTCTCTGTGTCTCCGTTTCTCCGTGTCTCCGAGTCTCTGTCTCTCTGTGTCTCTGTGTCTCTGTGTCTCTGAGTCTGTGTCTCTGAGTCTCTGAGTCTCCGTGTCTCCGTGTCTCCGCGTCTCCGAGTCTCCGAGTCTCTGTCTCTCTGTTTCTCTGTGTCACTGAGTCTCTGCGTCTCTGAGTCTCTGTGTCACTGAGTCTCTGTGTCTCTGAGTCTCCGTGTCTCCGCGTCTCCGTGTCTGCGCGTCTCTGAGTCTCCGAGTCTCTGTCTCTCCGTGTCTCCGTGTCTCCGTGTCTCCAAGTTTCCGAGTCTCTGTGTCTCTGTGTCTCTGAGTCTCTGTGTCTCCGTGTCTCCATTCCTCCGAGTCTCTGTCTCTCTGTGTCTCTGTCTCTGTGTCTCTGAGTCTCTGTGCCTCTGAGACTCTGTGTCTCCGTGTCTCCGTGTCTCCAAGTTTCCGAGTCTCTGTGTCTCTGTAACTCCGAGTCTCCGAGTCTCTGTGTCTCTGTGTCTCCGAGTCTCTGTATCTCTGAGTCTCTGTGTCTCTGTGTCTCCAAGTCTCCGAGTCTCTGTGTCTCTGAGTCTCTGTGTCTCCATGTCTCCGTGTCTCCGTGTCTCCGCCTCTCCGAGGCTCTGTGTCTCTGTGTCTCTGAGTCTCTGCGTCTCCATGTCTCCGTGTCTCCGTGTCTCCGCCTCTCCGAGTCTCCGAGTCTCTGTGTCTCTGAGTTTCCGAGTCTCTGTGTCTCTGAGTCTCTGAGTCTCCGAGTCTCTGTGTCTCTGAGCCTCCGAGTCTCTGTGTCTCTGAGGCTCCATGTCTCCGTGTCTCCGCTTCTCCGAGTCTCCAAGTCTCTGTGTCTCCGAGTCTCTGTGTCTCTGAGTCTCTGAGTCTCTGAGTCTCTGAGTCTCTGTGTCTCCGAGTCTCTTAGTCTCTGTGTCTCCGTGTCTCCGTGTCTCCGCGTCTCCGAGTCTCTGTGTCTCTGAGTCTCCTAGTCTCTGTGTCTCTGTGTCTCTGTGTCTATGAGTCTCTGTGTCTCTGTGTCTCCGCGTCTCCGCGTCTCCGAGTCTCCGTGTCTCCGTGTCTCCGTGTCTCTGAGTCTCTGTGTCTCTGTGTCTCTGAGTCTCCGTGTCTTCGAGTCTCTGTGTCTCTGTGTCTCTGAGTCTCTGAGTCTCTGTGTCTCTGAGTCTCTGTGTCTCTGAGTCTCTGTGTCTCCGTGTCTCCGCGTCTCCGAGTCTCAGTGTCTCTGTGTCTCTGAGTCTCTCTGTCTCCGTGTCTCCGTGACTCCGAGTCTCCGAGTCACTGTGTCTCTGTGACTCTGAGTCTCTGTGTCTCTGAGTCTCTGTGTCTCCGTCTCTCCGTGTCTCCATGTCTCTTAGTCTCTGTGTTTCTGTGTCTCTGAGTCTCCGTGTCTCTGTGTCTCTGAGTCTCCGTGTCTCCGTGTCTCCGTGTTTCCGCGTCTCCGAGTCTCAGTGTCTCTGTGTCTCTGAGTCTCTCTGTCTCCGTGTCTCCGTGACTCCGAGTCTCCGAGTCACTGTGTCTCTGTGACTCTGAGTCTCTGTGTCTCTGAGTCTCTGTGTCTCCGTCTCTCCGTGTCTCCATGTCTCTTAGTCTCTGTATCTCTGTGTCTCTGAGTCTCTGTGTCTCTGAGTCTCTGTGTCTCCGTTTCTCCGTGTCTCCGGGTCTCTGTCTCTCTGTGTCTCTGAGTCTGTGTCTCTGAGTCTCTGAGTCTCCGTGTCTCCGTGTCTCCGCGTCTCCGAGTCTCCGTGTCTCCGTGTCTCCGTGTCTCTGAGTCTCTGTGTCTCTGTGTCTCTGAGTCTCCGTGTCTTCGAGTCTCTGTGTCTCTGTGTCTCTGAGTCTCTGAGTCTCTGTGTCTCTGAGTCTCTGTGTCTCTGAGTCTCTGTGTCTCCGTGTCTCCGCGTCTCCGAGTCTCAGTGTCTCTGTGTCTCTGAGTCTCTCTGTCTCCGTGTCTCCGTGACTCCGAGTCTCCGAGTCACTGTGTCTCTGTGACTCTGAGTCTCTGTGTCTCTGAGTCTCTGTGTCTCCGTCTCTCCGTGTCTCCATGTCTCTTAGTCTCTGTGTTTCTGTGTCTCTGAGTCTCCGTGTCTCTGTGTCTCTGAGTCTCCGTGTCTCCGTGTCTCCGTGTTTCCGCGTCTCCGAGTCTCAGTGTCTCTGTGTCTCTGAGTCTCTCTGTCTCCGTGTCTCCGTGACTCCGAGTCTCCGAGTCACTGTGTCTCTGTGACTCTGAGTCTCTGTGTCTCTGAGTCTCTGTGTCTCCGTCTCTCCGTGTCTCCATGTCTCTTAGTCTCTGTATCTCTGTGTCTCTGAGTCTCTGTGTCTCTGAGTCTCTGTGTCTCCGTTTCTCCGTGTCTCCGGGTCTCTGTCTCTCTGTGTCTCTGAGTCTGTGTCTCTGAGTCTCTGAGTCTCCGTGTCTCCGTGTCTCCGCGTCTCCGAGTCTCCGAGTCTCTGTCTCTCTGTTTCTCTGTGTCTCTGAGTCCTTGCGTCTCTGAGTCTCTGTGTCACTGAGTCTCTGTGTCTCTGAGTCTCTGTGTCTCTGTGTCTCCGAGTCTCCGAGTCTCTGTGTCTCTGAGTCTCTGTGTCTCTGTGTCTCTGAGTCTCTGCGTCTCCATGTCTCCGTGTCTCCGTGTCTCCGCCTCTCCGAGTCTCCGAGTCTCTGTGTCTCTGAGTCTCTGTGTCTCTGTGTCTCCGAGTCCCTGTGTCTCCGTGTCTCCGTGTCTCCGTGTCTCTTAGTCTCTGTGTCTCTGTGTCTCTGAGTCTCCGTGTCTCCGCGTCTGCGAGTCTCCGAGTCTCCGAGTCTCCGAGTCTCTTTCTCTCTGTGTCTCTGTGTCTCTATGTCTCTGAGTCTCTGCGTCTCTGAGTCTCTCTGTCTCTGTGTCTCCGAGTCTCTGTATCTCTGAGTCTCTATGTCTCCGTGTCTCCGTTTCTCCGAGTCTCTGTCTCTCAGTGTCTCTGAGTCCCCGCGTCTCTGAGTCTCTGTGTCTCTGTGTATCTGTGTCTCTGAGTCTCCGTGTCTCCGTGTCTCCGCGTCTCCGAGTCTCCGAGTCTCCGAGTCTCTCTCTCTCTGAGAGACCGCATCTCTTAGTCTCTGAGTCTCCGCGTCTCTGAGTCTCTGAGTCTCTGTGTCTCTGAGTCTCTGTGTCTCTGAGTCTCCGTGTCTCCGCGTCTCCGTGTCTGCGCGTCTCTGAGTCTCCGAGTCTCTGTCTCTCCGTGTCTCCGTGTCTCCGTGTCTCCAAGTTTCCGAGTCTCTGTGTCTCTGTGTCTCCGAGTCTCCGAGTCTCTGTGTCTCTGTATCTCCGAGTCTCTGTGTCTCTGAGTCTCTGTGTCTCTGTGTCTCCGAGTCTCCGAGTCTCTGTGTCTCTGAGTCTCTGTGTCTCTTTGTCTCTGAGTCTCTGAGTCTCCGTGTCTCCGTGTCTCCGCGTCTCCGAGTCTCCGAGTCTCTGTCTCTCTGTGTCTCTGTGTCTCTGAGTGTCTGCGTCTCTGAGTCTCTCTGTCTCTGTGTCTCTGAGTCTCTGTGTCTCTGAGTCTCTGTGTCTCCGTGTCTCCGTTTCTCCGAGTCTCTGTCTCTCAGTGTCTCTGTGTCTCTGTGTCTCTGAGTCTCCGTGTCTCCGTGTCTCCGCGTCTCCGAGACTCCGAGTCTCTGTCTCTCTGTGTCTCTGAGTCTCCGCGTCTCTGAGTCTCTGAGTCTCTGAGTCTCTTTGTCTCTGAGTCTCTGTGTCTCGGAGTCTCTGTGTCTCTGTGTCTCCGTGTCTCTGCGTCTCTGAGTCTCTGTGTCTCTGTGTCTCTGAGTCTCTGTGTCTCCGTTTCTCCGTGTCTCCGAGTCTCCGTGTCTCCGTGTCTCTGAGTCTCTGTGTCTCTGCGTCTCTGAGTCTCCGTGTCTTCGAGTCTCTGTGTCTCCGTGTCTCTGAGTCTCTGAGTCTCTGTGTCTCTGAGTCTCTGTGTCTCTGAGCCTCTGTGTCTCCGTGTCTCCGCGTCTCCGAGTCTCCGAGTCTCCGAGTCTCTGAGTCTCTGTGTCTCTGAGTCTCCATGTCTCCGTGTCTCCGCGTATCCGAGTCTCTGTGTCTCTGAGTCTCCTAGTCTCTGTGTCTCTGTGTCTCTGAGTCTCTGTGTCTCTGAGTCTCTGTGTCTCCGCGTCTCCGCGTCTCCGAGTCTCCGTGTCTCCGTGTCTCTGAGTCTCTGTGTCTCTGAGTCTCCGTGTCTTCGAGTCTCTGTGTCTCTGTGTCTCTGAGTCTCTGAGTCTCTGTGTCTCTGAGTCTCTGTGTCTCTGAGTCTCTGTGTCTCCGTGTCTCCGCGTCTCCGAGTCTCCGAGTCTCTGAGTCTCAGTGTCTCTGTGTCTCTGAGTCTCTGTGTCTCCGTGTCTCCGTGACTCCGAGTCTCTGTGTCTCTGTGACTCTGAGTCTCTGTGTCTCTGTGTCTCTGAGTCTCTGTGTCTCTGAGTCTCTGTGTCTCCATTTCTCCGTGTCTCCGTGTCTCCGTGCCTCTGAGTCTCCGCGTCTCCGAGTCTCCGTGTCACTGTGTCTCTGTTTCTCTGAGTCACTGTGTCTCTGTGTCTCTGAGTCTCCGTGTCTCCGCGTCTCTGAGTCTCCGAGTCTCCGAGTCTCTGTGTCTCTGTGTCTCTGAGTCTCTGTGTCTCTGTGTCTCTGAGTCTCCGTGTCTCCGCGGCTCCGAGTCTCCGAGTCTCTGTGTCTCTGTGTCTCTGAGTCTCTGTGTCTCTGAGTCTCTGTGTCTCCGTTTCTCCGTGTCTCCGAGTCTCTGTCCCTCTGTGTCTCTGTGTCTCTGTGTCTCTGAGTCTGTGTCTCTGAGTCTCTGAGTCTCCGTGTCTCCGTGTCTCCGCGTCTCTGAGTCTCCGAGTCTCTGTCTCTCAGTGTCTCTGTGTCTCTGAGTCTCTGCGTCTCAGAGTCTCCGCGTCTCTGAGTCTCTGTGTCCATGAGTCTCTGTGTCTCCGTGTCTCCGCGTCTCCGCGTCTCCGTGACTCCGTGTCTCCGTGACTCCGCGTCTCTGAGTCTCCGAGTCTCTGTGTCTCTGAGTCTCTGTGTCTCCGTGTGTCTGAGTCTCTGTGTCTCCGTGTCTCCAAGTCTCCGAGTCTCCGAGTCTCTGTGTCTCTGAGTCTCTGTGTCTCTGTGTTTCCGTGTCTCCGTGTCTCCGTGTTTCCGCGTCTCCGAGTCTCCGTGTCTCCGTGTCTCTGAGTCTCTGTGTCTCTGTGTCTCTGAGTCTCCGTGTCTTCGAGTCTCTGTGTCTCAGTGTCTCTGAGTCTCTGAGTCTCTGTGTCTCTGAGTCTCTGTGTCTCTGAGTCTCTGTGTCTCCGTGTCTCCGCGTCTCCGAGTCTCCGAGTCTCTGAGTCTCAGTGTCTCTGTGTCTCTGAGTCTCTGTGTCTCCGTGTCTCCGTGACTCCGAGTCTCCGAGTCTCTGTGTCTCTGTGACTCTGAGTCTCTGTGTCTCTGTGTCTCTGAATCTCTGTGTCTCCGTCTCTCCGAGTCTCCGTGTCTCAGTGTCTCCGCGTCTCCCAGTCTCCGAGTCTCCGAGTGTCTGTGTCTCTGAGTCTCTGTGTCTCTGAGTCACTGTGTCTCCGTGTCTCTGTGTCTCCGTGTCTCTGAGTCTCCGCGTCTCCGAGTCTCCGTGTCACTGTGTCTCTGTGTCTCTGAGTCACTGTGTCTCTGTGTCTCTGAGTCTCCGTGTCTCCGCGTCTCTGAGTCTCCGAGTCTCCGAGTCTCTGTGTCTCTGTGTCTCTGAGTCTCTTAGTCTCTGAGTCTCTGAGTCTCTGTGTCTCTGAGTCTCTGTGTCTCTGTGTCTCTGTGTCTCCGTGTCTCCGTGTCTCTGTGTCTCGGTGTCTCCGTGTCTCCGTGTCTCCGCGTCTCTGAGTCTCCGAGTCTCCGTGTCTCTGTGTCTCTGAGTCTCCGTGTCTCTGTGTCTCCGAGTCTCCGAGTCTTTGTGTCTCTGAGTCTCTGTGTCTCTGTATCTCTGAGTCTCTGTGTCTCCATGTATCCGCGTCTCCGTGTCTCCGAGTCTCTGTGTCTCTGTGTCTCTGAGTCTCTGAGTCTCCGAGTCTCTGTGTCTCTGAGTCTCCGAGTCTCTGTGTCTCTGAGTCTCCATGTCTCCGTGTCTCCACGTCTCCGAGTCTCCAAGTCTCTGTGTCTCCGAGTCTCTGTGTCTCCGAGTCTCTGTGTCTCTGAGTCTCTGAGTCTCTGTGTCTCCGTGTCTCCGTGTCTCCGCGTCTCCGAGTCTCTGTGTCTCTGAGTCTCCTAGTCTCTGTGTCTCTGTGTCTCTGTGTCTCTGAGTCTCTGTGTCTCCGTGTCTCCTCGTCTCCGCGTCTCCGAGTCTCCGTGTCTCCCTGTCTCTGAGTCTCTGAGTCTCTCTGTCTCTGAGTCTCCGTGTCTTCGAGTCCCTGTGTCTCTGTGTCTCTGAGTCTCTGAGTCTCTGTGTCTCTGAGTGTCTGTGTCTCTGAGTCTCTGTGTCTCCGTGGCTCCGCGTCTCCGAGTCTCCGAGTCTCTGAGTCTCAGTGTCTCTGTGTCTCTGAGTCTCTGTGTCTCCGTGTCTCCGTGACTCCGAGTCTCCGAGTCTCTGATTCTCAGTGTCTCTGTGTCTCTGAGTCTCTGTGTCTCCGTCTCTCCGTGTCTCCGTGTCTCAGTGTCTCCGCGTCTCCCAGTCTCCGAGTCTCTGAGTCTCTGTGTCTCTGAGTCTCTGTGTCTCTGAGTCTCTGTGTCTCCGTTAATCCGTGTCTCCGTGTCTCTGAGCCTCCGCGTCTCCGAGTCTCCGTGTCACTGTGTCTCTGTGTCTCTGAGTCTCTGTGTCTCTGTGTCTCTGAGTCTCCGTGTCTCTGAGTCTCGGTGTCTCCGCGTCTTTAAGTCTCCGAGTCTCCTAGTCTCTGTGTCTCTGAGTCTCTGAGTCCCTGTGTCTCCATGTCTCCGTGTCTCTTAGTCTCTGTGTCTCTGTGTCTCTGAGTCTCCGTGTCTCCGTGTCTCCGCGTCTCCGAGTCTCCGAGTCTCCGAGTCTCTGTCTCTCTGTGTCTCTGTGTCTCTAGCATTCTGAGTCTCTGCGTCTCTGAGTCTCTCTGTCTCTGTGTCTCCGAGTCTCTGTATCTCTGAGTCTCTATGTCTCCGTGTCTCCGTTTCTCCGAGTCTCTGTCTCTCAGTGTCTCTGAGTCCCCGCGTCTCTGAGTCTCCTGAGTCTGTGTCTCTGAGTCTCTGAGTCTCCGTGTCTCCGTGTCTCCGCGTCTCCGAGTCTCCGAGTCTCTGTCTCTCTGTGTCTCTGTGTCTCTGAGTCTCTGCGTCTCTGAGTCTCTCTGTCTCTGTGTCTCTGAGTCTCTGTGTCTCTGAGTCTCTGTGTCTCCGTGTCTCCATTCCTCCGAGTCTCTGTCTCTCTGTGTCTCTGTCTCTGTGTCTCTGAGTCTCTGTGCCTCTGAGACTCTGTGTCTCCGTGTCTCCGTGTCTCCAAGTTTCCGAGTCTCTGTGTCTCTGTAACTCCGAGTCTCCGAGTCTCTGTGTCTCTGTGTCTCCGAGTCTCTGTATCTCTGAGTCTCTGTGTCTCTGTGTCTCCGAGTCTCCGAGTCTCTGTGTCTCTGAGTCTCTGTGTCTCTGTGTCTCTGAGTCTCTGTGTCTCCGTGTCTCCGTGTCTCCGCCTCTCCGAGGCACTGTGTCTCTGTGTCTCTGAGTCTCCGTGTCTCCGCCTCTCCGAGTCTCCGAGTCTCTGTGTCTCTGAGTTTCCGAGTCTCTGTGTCTCTGAGTCTCTGAGTCTCCGAGTCTCTGTGTCTCTGAGCCTCCGAGTCTCTGTGTCTCTGAGTCTCTGTGTCTCTGTGTCTCCGCGTCTCCGTGTCTCCGCGTCTCCGAGTCTCTGTGTCTCTGAGTCTCCTAGTCTCAGTGTCTCTGTGTCTCTGAGTCTCTGTGTCTCTGTGTCTCCGCGTCTCCGCATCTCCGAGTCTCCGTGTCTCCGTGTCTCCGTGTCTCCGTGTCTCTGAGTCTCTGTGTCTCTGTGTCTCTGAGTCTCCGTGTCTTCGAGTCTCTGTGTCTCTGTGTCTCTGAGTCTCTGAGTCTCTGTGTCTCTGAGTCTCTGTGTCTCTGAGTCTCTGTGTCTCCGTGTCTCCGCGTCTCCGAGTCTCAGTGTCTCTGTGTCTCTGAGTCTCTCTGTCTCCGTGTCTCCGTGACTCCGAGTCTCCGAGTCACTGTGTCTCTGTGACTCTGAGTCTCTGTGTCTCTGAGTCTCTGTGTCTCCGTCTCTCCGTGTCTCCATGTCTCTTAGTCTCTGTGTTTCTGTGTCTCTGAGTCTCCGTGTCTCTGTGTCTCTGAGTCTCCGTGTCTCCGTGTCTCCGTGTTTCCGCGTCTCCGAGTCTCCGAGTCTCTGTGTCTCTGTGTCTCTGAGTCTCTGTGTCTCTGAGTCTCTGTGTCTCCGTTTCTCCGTATCTCCGAGTCTCTGTCTCTCTGTGTCTCTGAGTCTGTGTCTCTGAGTCTCTGAGTCTCCGTGTCTCCGTGTCTCCGCGTCTCCGAGTCTCCGAGTCTCTGTCTCTCTGTTTCTCTGTGTCTCTGAGTCTCTGTGTCTCTGTGTCTCTGAGTCTCTGCGTCTCTGAGTCTCTGTGTCACTGAGTCGCTGTGTCTCTGAGTCTCTGTGTCTCTGTGTCTCCGAGTCTCCGAGTCTCTGTGTCTCTGAGTCTCTGTGTCTCTGTGTCTCTGAGTCTCTGCGTCTCCATGTCTCCGTGTCTCCGTGTCTCCGCCTCTCCGAGTCTCCGAGTCTCTGTGTCTCCGAGTCTCCGAGTCTCTGTGTCTCTGTGTCTCTGTGTCTCCAAGTCTCCGTGTCTCCGCGTCTCCGAGTCTCTGTGTCTCTGAGTCTCTGTGTCTCTGTGTCACCGTGTCTCCGTGACTCCGAGTCTCCGAGTCTCTGTGTCTCTGTGACTCTGAGTCTCTGTGTCTCTGTGTCTCTGAGTCTCTGTGTCTCCAAGTCTCCGTGTCTCCGCGTCTCCGAGTCTCTGTGTCTCTGAGTCTCCTAGTCTCTGTGTCTCTGTGTCTCTGAGTCTCTGATTCTCTGTGTCTCTGAGTCTCTGTGTCTCCGTGTCTCCGCGTCTCCGAGTCTCCGAGTCTCTGAGTCTCAGTGTCTCTGTGTCTCTGAGTCTCTGTGTCTCCGTGTCTCCGTGACTCCGAGTCTCCGAGTCTCTGTGTCTCTGTGACTCTGAGTCTCTGTGTCTCTGTGTCTCTGAGTCTCTGTGTCTCCGTGTCTCCGTGTCTCCGCGTCTCCGAGTCTCCGAGTCTCTGTCTCTCTGTGACTCTGAGTCTCCGCGTCTCTGAGTCTCTGAGTCTCTGAGTCTCCGTGTCTCCGTGTCTCCGCGTCTCCGAGTCTCCGAGTCTCTGTCTCTCTGTGTCTCTGTGTCTCTGAGTGTCTGCGTCTCTGAGTCTCTCTGTCTCTGTGTCTCTGAGTCTCTGTGTCTCTGAGTCTCTGTGTCTCCGTGTCTCCGTTTCTCCGAGTCTCTGTCTCTCAGTGTCTCTGTGTCTCTGTGTCTCCGTGTCTCCGTGTCTCCGCGTCTCCGCGTCTCCGAGTCTCAGTGTCTCTGTGTCTCTGAGTCTCTCTGTCTCCGTGTCTCCGTGACTCCGAGTCTCCGAGTCACTGTGTCTCGGTGACTCTGAGTCTCTGTGTCTCTGAGTCTCTGTGTCTCCGTCTCTCCGTGTCTCCATGTCTCTTAGTCTCTGTGTTTCTGTGTCTCTGAGTCTCCGTGTCTCTGTGTCTCTGAGTCTCCGTGTCTCCGTGTCTCCGTGTCTCCGCGTCTCCGAGTCTCCGAGTCTCCGAGTCTCTTTCTCTCTGTGTCTCTGTGTCTCTATGTCTCTGAGTCTCTGCGTCTCTGAGTCTCTCTGTCTCTGTGTCTCCGAGTCTCTGTATCTCTGAGTCTCTATGTCTCCGTGTCTCCGTTTCTCCGAGTCTCTGTCTCTCAGTGTCTCTGAGTCCCCGCGTCTCTGAGTCTCTGTGTCTCTGTGTATCTGTGTCTCTGAGTCTCCGTGTCTCCGTGTGTCCGCGTCTCCGAGTCTCCGAGTCTCCGAGTCTCCGAGTCTCTCTCTCTCTGAGTCTCCGCATCTCTGAGTCTCTGAGTCTCCGCGTCTCTGAGTCTCTGAGTCTCTGTGTCTCTGAGTCTCTGTGTCTCTGAGTCTCCGTGTCTCCGCGTCTCCGTGTCTGCGCGTCTCTGAGTCTCCGAGTCTCTGTCTCTCCGTGTCTCCGTGTCTCCGTGTCTCCAAGTTTCCGAGTCTCTGTGTCTCTGTGTCTCTGAGTCTCTGTGTCTCCGTGTCTCCATTCCTCCGAGTCTCTGTCTCTCTGTGTCTCTGTCTCTGTGTCTCTGAGTCTCTGTGCCTCTGAGACTCTGTGTCTCCGTGTCTCCGTGTCTCCAAGTTTCCGAGTCTCTGTGTCTCTGTAACTCCGAGTCTCCGAGTCTCTGTGTCTCTATGTCTCCGAGTCTCTGTATCTCTGAGTCTCTGTGTCTCTGTGTCTCCGAGTCTCCGAGTATCTGTGTCTCTGAGTCTCTGTGTCTCTGTGTCTCTGAGTCTCTGCGTCTCCATGTCTCCGTGTCTCCGCCTCTCCGAGTCTCCGAGTCTCTGTGTCTCTGAGTTTCCGAGTCTCTGTGTCTCTGAGTCTCTGAGTCTCCGAGTCTCTGTGTCTCTGAGCCTCCGAGTCTCTGTGTCTCTGAGTCTCCATGTCTCCGTGTCTCCGCTTCTCCGAGTCTCCAAGTCTCTGTGTATCCGAGTCTCTGTGTCTCTGAGTCTCTGAGTCTCTGTGTCTCTGTGTCTCCGCGTCTCCGTGTCTCCGCGTCTCCGAGTCTCTGTGTCTCTGAGTCTCCTAGTCTCTGTGTCTCTGTGTCTCTGTGTCTATGAGTCTCTGTGTCTCTGTGTCTCCGCGTCTCCGCGTCTCCGAGTCTCCGTGTCTCCGTGTCTCCGTGTCTCTGAGTCTCTGTGTCTCTGTGTCTCTGAGTCTCCGTGTCTTCGAGTCTCTGTGTCTCTGTGTCTCTGAGTCTCTGAGTCTCTGTGTCTCTGAGTCTCTGTGTCTCTGAGTCTCTGTGTCTCCGTGTCTCCGCGTCTCCGAGTCTCAGTGTCTCTGTGTCTCTGAGTCTCTGTGTCTCCGTGTCTCCGTGACTCCGAGTCTCCGAGTCACTGTGTCTCTGTGACTCTGAGTCTCTGTGTCTCTGAGTCTCTGTGTCTCCGTCTCTCCGTGTCTCCATGTCTCTTAGTCTCTGTGTTTCTGTGTCTCTGAGTCTCCGTGTCTCTGTGTCTCTGAGTCTCCGTGTCTCCGTGTCTCCGTGTTTCCGCGTCTCCGAGTCTCCGAGTCTCTGTGTCTCTGTGTCTCTGAGTCTCTGTGTCTCTGAGTCTCTGTGTCTCCGTTTCTCCGTGTCTCCGAGTCTCTGTCTCTCTGTGTCTCTGAGTCTGTGTCTCTGAGTCTCTGAGTCTCCGTGTCTCCGTGTCTCTGTCTCTCTGTTTCTCTGTGTCTCTGAGTCTCTGCGTCTCTGAGTCTCTGTGTCACTGAGTCTCTGTGTCTCTGAGTCTCTGTGTCTCTGTGTCTCCGAGTCTCCGAGTCTCTGTGTCTCTGAGTCTCTGTGTCTCTGTGTCTCGGAGTCTCTGCGTCTCCATGTCTCCGTGTCTCCGTGTCTCCGCCTCTCCGAGTCTCCGAGTCTCTGTGTCTCTGAGTCTCTGTGTCTCTGTGTCTCCGAGTCCCTGTGTCTCCGTGTCTCCGTGTCTCCGTGTCTCTTAGTCTCTGTGTCTCTGTGTCTCTATGTCTCTGAGTCTCTGCGTCTCTGAGTCTCTCTGTCTCTGTGTCTCCGAGTCTCTGTATCTCTGAGTCTCTATGTCTCCGTGTCTCCGTTTCTCCGAGTCTCTGTCTCTCAGTGTCTCTGAGTCCCCGCGTCTCTGAGTCTCTGTGTCTCTGTGTATCTGTGTCTCTGAGTCTCCGTGTCTCCGTGTCTCCGCGTCTCCGAGTCTCCGAGTCTCCGAGTCTCCGAGTCTCTCTCTCTCTGAGTCTCCGCATCTCTGAGTCTCTGAGTCTCCGCGTCTCTGAGTCTCTGAGTCTCTGTGTCTCTGAGTCTCTGTGTCTCTGAGTCTCCGTGTCTCCGCGTCTCCGTGTCTGCGCGTCTCTGAGTCTCCGAGTCTCTGTCTCTCCGTGTCTCCGTGTCTCCGTGTCTCCGTGTCTCCAAGTTTCCGAGTCTCTGTGTCTCTCTGTCTCCGAGTCTCCGAGTCTCTGTGTCTCTGTATCTCCGAGTCTCTGTGTCTCTGAGTCTCTGTGTCTCTGTGTCTCCGAGTCTCCGAGTCTCTGTGTCTCTGAGTCTCTGTGTCTCTTTGTCTCTGAGTCTCTGAGTCTCCGTGTCTCCGTGTCTCCGCGTCTCCGAGTCTCCGAGTCTCTGTCTCTCTGTGTCTCTGTGTCTCTGAGTGTCTGCGTCTCTGAGTCTCTCTGTCTCTGTGTCTCTGAGTCTCTGTGTCTCTGAGTCTCTGTGTCTCCGTGTCTCCGTTTCTCCGAGTCTCTGTCTCTCAGTGTCTCTGTGTCTCTGAGTCTCCGTGTCTCCGTGTCTCCGCGTCTCCGAGACTCCGAGTCTCTGTCTCTCTGTGTCTCTGAGTCTCCGCGTCTCTGAGTCTCTGAGTCTCTGAGTCTCTTTGTCTCTGAGTCTCTGTGTCTCGGAGTCTCTGTGTCTCTGTGTCTCCGTGTCTCTGCGTCTCTGAGTCTCTGTGTCTCTGTGTCTCTGAGTCTCTGTGTCTCCGTTTCTCCGTGTCTCCGAGTCTCCGTGTCTCCGTGTCTCTGAGTCTCTGTGTCTCTGTGTCTCTGAGTCTCCGTGTCTTCGAGTCTCTGTGTCTCCGTGTCTCTGAGTCTCTGAGTCTCTGTGTCTCTGAGTCTCTGTGTCTCTGAGTCTCTGTGTCTCCGTGTCTCCGCGTCTCCGAGTCTCCGAGTCTCCGAGTCTCTGAGTCTCTGTGTCTCTGAGTCTCCATGTATCCGTGTCTCCGCGTATCCGAGTCTCTGTGTCTCTGAGTCTCCTAGTCTCTGTGTCTCTGTGTCTCTGAGTCTCTGTGTCTCTGAGTCTCTGTGTCTCCGCGTCTCCGCGTCTCCGAGTCTCCGTGTCTCCGTGTCTCTGAGTCTCTGTGTCTCTGAGTCTCCGTGTCTTCGAGTCTCTGTGTATCTGTGTCTCTGAGTCTCTGAGTCTCTGTGTCTCTGAGTCTCTGTGTCTCTGAGTCTCTGTGTCTCCGTGTCTCCGCGTCTCCGAGTCTCCGAGTCTCTGAGTCTCAGTGTCTCTGTGTCTCTGAGTCTCTGTGTCTCCGTGTCTCCGTGACTCCGAGTCTCTGTGTCTCTGTGACTCTGAGTCTCTGTGTCTCTGTGTCTCTGAGTCTCTGTGTCTCTGAGTCTCTGTGTCTCCGTGTCTCCGTGTCTCCGTGTCTCTGAGTCTCCGCGTCTCCGAGTCTCCGTGTCACTGTGTCTCTGTTTCTCTGAGTCACTGTGTCTCTGTGTCTCTGAGTCTCCGTGTCTCCGCGTCTCTGAGTCTCCGAGTCTCCGAGTCTCTGTGTCTCTGTGTCTCTGAGTCTCTGTGTCTCTGTGTCTCTGAGTCTCCGTGTCTCCGCGGCTCCGAGTCTCCGAGTCTCTGTGTCTCTGTGTCTCTGAGTCTCTGTGTCTCTGAGTCTCTGTGTCTCCGTTTCTCCGTGTCTCCGAGTCTCTGTCCCTCTGTGTCTCTGTGTCTCTGTGTCTCTGAGTCTGTGTCTCTGAGTCTCTGAGTCTCCGTGTCTCCGTGTCTCCGCGTCTCTGAGTCTCCGAGTCTCTGTCTCTCAGTGTCTCTGTGTCTCTGAGTCTCTGCGTCTCAGAGTCTCCGCGTCTCTGAGTCTCTGAGTCTCTGTGTCCATGAGTCTCTGTGTCTCCGTGTCTCCGCGTCTCCGCGTCTCCGTGACTCCGTGTCTCCGTGACTCCGCGTCTCTGAGTCTCCGAGTCTCTGTGTCTCTGAGTCTCTGTGTCTCCGTGTGTCTGAGTCTCTGTGTCTCCGTGTCTCCAAGTCTCCGAGTCTCCGAGTCTCTGTGTCTCTGTGTCTCTGTGTCTCTGTGTTTCCGTGTCTCCGTGTCTCCGTGTTTCCGCGTCTCCGAGTCTCCGTGTCTCCGTGTCTCTGAGTCTCTGTGTCTCTGTGTCTCTGAGTCTCCGTGTCTTCGAGTCTCTGTGTCTCAGTGTCTCTGAGTCTCTGAGTCTCTGTGTCTCAGTGTCTCTGTGTCTCTGAGTCTCTGTGTCTCCGTGTCTCCGTGACTCCGAGTCTCCGAGTCTCTGTGTCTCTGTGACTCTGAGTCTCTGTGTCTCTGTGTCTCTGAATCTCTGTGTCTCCGTCTCTCCGAGTCTCCGTGTCTCAGTGTCTCCGCGTCTCCCAGTCTCCGAGTCTCCGAGTGTCTGTGTCTCTGAGTCTCTGTGTCTCTGAGTCACTGTGTCTCCGTGTCTCTGTGTCTCCGTGTCTTTAAGTCTCCGCGTCTCCGAGTCTCCGTGTCACTGTGTCTCTGTGTCTCTGAGTCACTGTGTCTCTGTGTCTCTGAGTCTCCGTGTCTCCGCGTCTCTGAGTCTCCGAGTCTCCGAGTCTCTGTGTCTCTGTGTCTCTGAGTCTCTTAGTCTCTGAGTCTCTGAGTCTCTGTGTCTCTGAGTCTCTGTGTCTCTGTGTCTCTGTGACTCTGAGTCTCTGTGTCTCTGTGTCTCTGAGTCTCTGTGTCTCTGAGTCTCCGTGTCTCCGTGTCTCCGTGTCTCTGAGTCTCCGCGTCTCCGAGTCTCCGTGTCACTGTGTCTCTGTTTCTCTGAGTCACTGTGTCTCTGTGTCTCTGAGTCTCCGTGTCTCCGTGTCTCCGTGTCTCTGAGTCTCCGCGTCTCCGTTTCTCCGTGTCTCCGAGTCTCTGTCCCTCTGTGTCTCTGTGTCTCTGTGTCTCTGAGTCTGTGTCTCTGAGTCTCTTGTCTCCGTGTCTCCGTGTCTCCGCGTCTCTGAGTCTCCGAGTCTCTGTCTCTCAGTGTCTCTGTGTCTCTGAGTCTCTGCGTCTCAGAGTCTCCGCGTCTCTGAGTCTCTGAGTCTCTGTGTCCATGAGTCTCTGTGTCTCCGTGTCTCCGCGTCTCCGCGTCTCCGTGACTCCGTGTCTCCGTGACTCCGCGTCTCTGAGTCTCCGAGTCTCTGTGTCTCTGAGTCTCTGTGTCTCCGTGTGTCTGAGTCTCTGTGTCTCCGTGTCTCCAAGTCTCCGAGTCTCCGAGTCTCTGTGTCTCTGAGTCTCTGTGTCTCTGTGTTTCCGTGTCTCCGTGTCTCCGTGTTTCCGCGTCTCCGAGTCTCCGTGTCTCCGTGTCTCTGAGTCTCTGTGTCTCTGTGTCTCTGAGTCTCCGTGTCTTCGAGTCTCTGTGTCTCAGTGTCTCTGAGTCTCTGAGTCTCTGTGTCTCAGTGTCTCTGTGTCTCTGAGTCTCTGTGTCTCCGTGTCTCCGTGACTCCGAGTCTCCGAGTCTCTGTGTCTCTGTGACTCTGAGTCTCTGTGTCTCTGTGTCTCTGAATCTCTGTGTCTCCGTCTCTCCGAGTCTCCGTGTCTCAGTGTCTCCGCGTCTCCCAGTCTCCGAGTCTCCGAGTGTCTGTGTCTCTGAGTCTCTGTGTCTCTGAGTCACTGTGTCTCCGTGTCTCTGTGTCTCCGTGTCTTTGAGTCTCCGCGTCTCCGAGTCTCCGTGTCACTGTGTCTCTGTGTCTCTGAGTCACTGTGTCTCTGTGTCTCTGAGTCTCCGTGTCTCCGCGTCTCTGAGTCTCCGAGTCTCCGAGTCTCTGTGTCTCTGTGTCTCTGAGTCTCTTAGTCTCTGAGTCTCTGAGTCTCTGTGTCCCTGAGTCTCTGTGTCTCTGTGTCTCTGTGTCTCCGTGTCTCTGTGTCTCTGTGTCTCCGTGTATCCGTGTCTCCGTGTCTCCGCGTCTCTGAGTCTCCGAGTCTCCGTGTCTCTGTGTCTCTGAGTCTCCGTGTCTCTGTGTCTCCGAGTCTCCGAGTCTTTGTGTCTCTGAGTCTCTGTGTCTCTGTATCTCTGAGTCTCTGTGTCTCCATGTATCCGCGTCTCCGTGTCTCCGAGTCTCTGTGTCTCTGTGTCTCTGAGTCTCTGAGTCTCCGAGTCTCTGTGTCTCTGAGTCTCCGAGTCTCTGTGTCTCTGAGTCTCCATGTCTCCGTGTCTCCACGTCTCCGAGTCTCCAAGTCTCTGTGTCTCCGAGTCTCCGAGTCTCTGTGTCTCCGAGTCTCTGTGTCTCTGAGTCTCTGAGTCTCTGTGTCTCCGTGTCTCCGTGTCTCCGCGTCTCCGAGTCTCTGTGTCTCTGAGTCTCCTAGTCTCTGTGTCTCTGTGTCTCTGAGTCTCTGTGTCTCCGTGTCTCCTCGTCTCCGCGTCTCCGAGTCTCCGTGTCTCCGTGTGTCTGAGTCTCTGAGTCTCTGTGTCTCTGAGTCTCCGTGTCTTCGAGTCCCTGTGTCTCTGTGTCTCTGAGTCTCTGAGTCTCTGTGTCTCTGAGTGTCTGTGTCTCTGAGTCTCTGTGTCTCCGTGGCTCCGCGTCTCCGAGTCTCCGAGTCTCTGAGTCTCAGTGTCTCTGTGTCTCTGAGTCTCTGTGTCTCCGTGTCTCCGTGACTCCGAGTCTCCGAGTCTCTGTGTCTCTGTGACTCTGAGTCTCTGTGTCTCTGTGTCTCTGAGTCTCTGTGTCTCCGTCTCTCCGTGTCTCCGTGTCTCAGTGTCTCCGCGTCTCCCAGTCTCCGAGTCTCCGAGTCTCTGTGTCTCTGAGTCTCTGTGTCTCTGAGTCTCTGTGTCTCCGTTAATCCGTGTCTCCGTGTCTCTGAGCCTCCGCGTCTCCGAGTCTCCGTGTCACTGTGTCTCAGTGTCTCTGAGTCTCTGTGTCTCTGTGTCTCTGAGTCTCCGTGTCTCTGAGTCTCGGTGTCTCCGCGTCTTTAAGTCTCCGAGTCTCCTAGTCTCTGTGTCTCTGAGTCTCTGAGTCCCTGTGTCTCCATGTCTCCGTGTCTCTTAGTCTCTGTGTCTCTGTGTCTCTGAGTCTCCGTGTCTTCGAGTCTCTGTGGCTCTGTGTCTCTGAGTCTCTGAGTCTCTGTGTCTCTGAGTCTCTGTGTCTCCGTGTCTCCGCGTCTCCAAGTCTCAGTGTCTCTGTGTCTCTGAGTCTCTCTGTCTCCGTGTCTCCGTGACTCCGAGTCTCCGAGTCACTGTGTCTCTGTGACTCTGAGTCTCTGTGTCTCTGAGTCTCTGTGTCTCCGTCTCTCCGTGTCTCCATGTCTCTTAGTCTCTGTGTTTCTGTGTCTCTGAGTCTCCGTGTCTCTGTGTCTCTGAGTCTCCGTGTCTCCGTGTCTCCGAGTCTCCGAGTCTCCGAGTCTCTTTCTCTCTGTGTCTCTGTGTCTCTATGTCTCTGAGTCTCTGCGTCTCTGAGTCTCTCTGTCTCTGTGTCTCCGAGTCTCTGTATCTCTGAGTCTCTATGTCTCCGTGTCTCCGTTTCTCCGAGTCTCTGTCTCTCAGTGTCTCTGAGTCCCCGCGTCTCTGAGTCTCTGTGTCTCTGTGTATCTGTGTCTCTGAGTCTCCGTGTCTCCGTGTGTCCGCGTCTCCGAGTCTCCGAGTCTCCGAGTCTCTCTCTCTCTGAGTCTCCGCATCTCTGAGTCTCTGAGTCTCCGCGTCTCTGAGTCTCTGAGTCTCTGTGTCTCTGAGTCTCTGTGTCTCTGAGTCTCCGTGTCTCCGCGTCTCCGTGTCTGCGCGTCTCTGAGTCTCCGAGTCTCTGTCTCTCCGTGTCTCCGTGTCTCCGTGTCTCCAAGTTTCCGAGTCTCTGTGTCTCTGTGTCTCTGAGTCTCTGTGTCTCCGTGTCTCCATTCCTCCGAGTCTCTGTCTCTCTGTGTCTCTGTCTCTGTGTCTCTGAGTCTCTGTGCCTCTGAGACTCTGTGTCTCCGTGTCTCCGTGTCTCCAAGTTTCCGAGTCTCTGTGTCTCTGTAACTCCGAGTCTCCGAGTCTCTGTGTCTCTATGTCTCCGAGTCTCTGTATCTCTGAGTCTCTGTGTCTCTGTGTCTCCGAGTCTCCGAGTATCTGTGTCTCTGAGTCTCTGTGTCTCTGTGTCTCTGAGTCTCTGCGTCTCCATGTCTCCGTGTCTCCGTGTCTCCGCCTCTCCGAGTCTCCGAGTCTCTGTGTCTCTGAGTTTCCGAGTCTCTGTGTCTCTGAGTCTCTGAGTCTCCGAGTCTCTGTGTCTCTGAGCCTCCGAGTCTCTGTGTGTCTGAGTCTCCATGTCTCCGTGTCTCCGCTTCTCCGAGTCTCCAAGTCTCTGTGTCTCCGAGTCTCTGTGTCTCTGAGTCTCTGAGTCTCTGTGTCTCTGTGTCTCCGCGTCTCCGTGTCTCCGCGTCTCCGAGTCTCTGTGTCTCTGAGTCTCCTAGTCTCTGTGTCTCTGTGTCTCTGTGTCTATGAGTCTCTGTGTCTCCGCGTCTCCGCGTCTCCGAGTCTCCGTGTCTCCGTGTCTCCGTGTCTCTGAGTCTCTGTGTCTCTGTGTCTCTGAGTCTCCGTGTCTTCGAGTCTCTGTGTCTCTGTGTCTCTGAGTCTCTGAGTCTCTGTGTCTCTGAGTCTCTGTGTCTCTGAGTCTCTGTGTCTCCGTGTCTCCGTGACTCCGAGTCTCCGAGTCACTGTGTCTCTGTGACTCTGAGTCTCTGTGTCTCTGAGTCTCTGTGTCTCCGTCTCTCCGTGTCTCCATGTCTCTTAGTCTCTGTGTTTCTGTGTCTCTGAGTCTCCGTGTCTCTGTGTCTCTGAGTCTCCGTGTCTCCGTGTCTCCGTGTTTCCGCGTCTCCGAGTCTCCGAGTCTCTGTGTCTCTGTGTCTCTGAGTCTCTGTGTCTCTGAGTCTCTGTGTCTCCGTTTCTCCGTGTCTCCGAGTCTCTGTCTCTCTGTGTCTCTGAGTCTGTGTCTCTGAGTCTCTGAGTCTCCGTGTCTCCGTGTCTCTGTCTCTCTGTTTCTCTGTGTCTCTGAGTCTCTGCGTCTCTGAGTCTCTGTGTCACTGAGTCTCTGTGTCTCTGAGTCTCTGTGTCTCTGTGTCTCCGAGTCTCCGAGTCTCTGTGTCTCTGAGTCTCTGTGTCTCTGTGTCTCGGAGTCTCTGCGTCTCCATGTCTCCGTGTCTCCGTGTCTCCGCCTCTCCGAGTCTCCGAGTCTCTGTGTCTCTGAGTCTCTGTGTCTCTGTGTCTCCGAGTCCCTGTGTCTCCGTGTCTCCGTGTCTCCGTGTCTCTTAGTCTCTGTGTCTCTGTGTCTCTGAGTCTCCGTGTCTCCGCGTCTCCGAGTCTCCGAGTCTCCGAGTCTCTTTCTCTCTGTGTCTCTGTGTCTCTATGTCTCTGAGTCTCTGCGTCTCTGAGTCTCTCTGTCTCTGTGTCTCCGAGTCTCTGTATCTCTGAGTCTCTATGTCTCCGTGTCTCCGTTTCTCCGAGTCTCTGTCTCTCAGTGTCTCTGAGTCCCCGCGTCTCTGAGTCTCTGTGTCTCTGTGTATCTGTGTCTCTGAGTCTCCGTGTCTCCGTGTCTCCGCGTCTCCGAGTCTCCGAGTCTCCGAGTCTCCGAGTCTCTCTCTCTCTGAGTCTCCGCATCTCTGAGTCTCTGAGTCTCCGCGTCTCTGAGTCTCTGAGTCTCTGTGTCTCTGAGTCTCCGTGTCTCCGCGTCTCCGTGTCTGCGCGTCTCTGAGTCTCCGAGTCTCTGTCTCTCCGTGTCTCCGTGTCTCCGTGTCTCCAAGTTTCCGAGTCTCTCTGTCTCTCTGTCTCCGAGTCTCCGAGTCTCTGTGTCTCTGTATCTCCGAGTCTCTGTGTCTCTGAGTCTCTGTGTCTCTGTGTCTCCGAGTCTCCGAGTCTCTGTGTCTCTGAGTCTCTGTGTCTCTTTGTCTCTGAGTCTCTGAGTCTCCGTGTCTCCGTGTCTCCGCGTCTCCGAGTCTCCGAGTCTCTGTCTCTCTGTGTCTCTGTGTCTCTGAGTGTCTGCGTCTCTGAGTCTCTCTGTCTCTGTGTCTCTGAGTCTCTGTGTCTCTGAGTCTCTGTGTCTCCGTGTCTCCGTTTCTCCGAGTCTCTGTCTCTCAGTGTCTCTGTGTCTCTGAGTCTCCGTGTCTCCGTGTCTCCGCGTCTCCGAGACTCCGAGTCTCTGTCTCTCTGTGTCTCTGAGTCTCCGCGTCTCTGAGTCTCTGAGTCTCTGAGTCTCTTTGTCTCTGAGTCTCTGTGTCTCGGAGTCTCTGTGTCTCTGTGTCTCCGTGTCTCTGCGTCTCTGAGTCTCTGTGTCTCTGTGTCTCTGAGTCTCTGTGTCTCCGTTTCTCCGTGTCTCCGAGTCTCCGTGTCTCCGTGTCTCTGAGTCTCTGTGTCTCTGTGTCTCTGAGTCTCCGTGTCTTCGAGTCTCTGTGTCTCCGTGTCTCTGAGTCTCTGAGTCTCTGTGTCTCTGAGTCTCTGTGTCTCTGAGTCTCTGTGTCTCCGTGTCTCCGCGTCTCCGAGTCTCCGAGTCTCCGAGTCTCTGAGTCTCTGTGTCTCTGAGTCTCCATGTCTCCGTGTCTCCGCGTATCCGAGTCTCTGTGTCTCTGAGTCTCCTAGTCTCTGTGTCTCTGTGTCTCTGAGTCTCTGTGTCTCTGAGTCTCTGTGTCTCCGCGTCTCCGCGTCTCCGAGTCTCCGTGTCTCCGTGTCTCTGAGTCTCTGTGTCTCTGAGTCTCCGTGTCTTCGAGTCTCTGTGTCTCTGTGTCTCTGAGTCTCTGAGTCTCTGTGTCTCTGAGTCTCTGTGTCTCTGAGTCTCTGTGTCTCCGTGTCTCCGCGTCTCCGAGTCTCCGAGTCTCTGAGTCTCAGTGTCTCTGTGTCTCTGAGTCTCTGTGTCTCCGTGTCTCCGTGACTCCGAGTCTCTGTGTCTCTGTGACTCTGAGTCTCTGTGTCTCTGTGTCTCTGAGTCTCTGTGTCTCTGAGTCTCTGTGTCTCCGTGTCTCCGTGTCTCCGTGTCTCTGAGTCTCCGCGTCTCCGAGTCTCCGTGTCACTGTGCCTCTGTTTCTCTGAGTCACTGTGTCTCTGTGTCTCTGAGTCTCCGTGTCTCCGCGTCTCTGAGTCTCCGAGTCTCCGAGTCTCTGTGTCTCTGTGTCTCTGAGTCTCTGTGTCTCTGTGTCTCTGAGTCTCCGTGTCTCCGCGGCTCCGAGTCTCCGAGTCTCTGTGTCTCTGTGTCTCTGAGTCTCTGTGTCTCTGAGTCTCTGTGTCTCCGTTTCTCCGTGTCTCCGAGTCTCTGTCCCTCTGTGTCTCTGTGTCTCTGTGTCTCTGAGTCTGTGTCTCTGAGTCTCTGAGTCTCCGTGTCTCCGTGTCTCCGCGTCTCTGAGTCTCCGAGTCTCTGTCTCTCAGTGTCTCTGTGTCTCTGAGTCTCTGCGTCTCAGAGTCTCCGCGTCTCTGAGTCTCTGAGTCTCTGTGTCCATGAGTCTCTGTGTCTCCGTGTCTCCGCGTCTCCGCGTCTCCGTGACTCCGTGTCTCCGTGACTCCGCGTCTCTGAGTCTCCGAGTCTCTGTGTCTCTGAGTCTCTGTGTCTCCGTGTGTCTGAGTCTCTGTGTCTCCGTGTCTCCAAGTCTCCGAGTCTCCGAGTCTCTGTGTCTCTGTGTCTCTGTGTCTCTGTGTTTCCGTGTCTCCGTGTCTCCGTGTTTCCACGTCTCCGAGTCTCCGTGTCTCCGTGTCTCTGAGTCTCTGTGTCTCTGTGTCTCTGAGTCTCCGTGTCTTCGAGTCTCTGTGTCTCAGTGTCTCTGAGTCTCTGAGTCTCTGTGTCTCAGTGTCTCTGTGTCTCTGAGTCTCTGTGTCTCCGTGTCTCCGTGACTCCGAGTCTCCGAGTCTCTGTGTCTCTTTGACTCTGAGTCTCTGTGTCTCTGTGTCTCTGAATCTCTGTGTCTCCGTCTCTCCGAGTCTCCGTGTCTCAGTGTCTCCGCGTCTCCCAGTCTCCGAGTCTCCGAGTGTCTGTGTCTCTGAGTCTCTGTGTCTCTGAGTCACTGTGTCTCCGTGTCTCTGTGTCTCCGTGTCTTTAAGTCTCCGCGTCTCCGAGTCTCCGTGTCACTGTGTCTCTGTGTCTCTGAGTCACTGTGTCTCTGTGTCTCTGAGTCTCCGTGTCTCCGCGTCTCTGAGTCTCCGAGTCTCCGAGTCTCTGTGTCTCTGTGTCTCTGAGTCTCTTAGTCTCTGAGTCTCTGAGTCTCTGTGTCTCTGAGTCTCTGTGTCTCTGTGTCTCTGTGACTCTGAGTCTCTGTGTCTCTGTGTCTCTGAGTCTCCGTGTCTCCGTGTCTCCGTGTCTCCGTGTCTCTGAGTCTCCGCGTCTCCGAGTCTCCGTGTCACTGTGTCTCTGTTTCTCTGAGTCACTGTGTCTCTGTGTCTCTGAGTCTCCGTGTCTCCGTGTCTCCGTGTCTCTGAGTCTCCGCGTCTCCGTTTCTCCGTGTCTCCGAGTCTCTGTCCCTCTGTGTCTCTGTGTCTCTGAGTCTGTGTCTCTGAGTCTCTTGTCTCCGTGTCTCCGTGTCTCCGCGTCTCTGAGTCTCCGAGTCTCTGTCTCTCAGTGTCTCTGTGTCTCTGAGTCTCTGCGTCTCAGAGTCTCCGCGTCTCTGAGTCTCTGAGTCTCTGTGTCCATGAGTCTCTGTGTCTCCGTGTCTCCGCGTCTCCGCGTCTCCGTGACTCCGTGTCTCCGTGACTCCGCGTCTCTGAGTCTCCGAGTCTCTGTGTCTCTGAGTCTCTGTGTCTCCGTGTGTCTGAGTCTCTGTGTCTCCGTGTCTCCAAGTCTCCGAGTCTCCGAGTCTCTGTGTCTCTGAGTCTCTGTGTCTCTGTGTTTCCGTGTCTCCGTGTCTCCGTGTTTCCGCGTCTCCGAGTCTCCGTGTCTCCGTGTCTCTGAGTCTCTGTGTCTCTGTGTCTCTGAGTCTCCGTGTCTTCGAGTCTCTGTGTCTCAGTGTCTCTGAGTCTCTGAGTCTCTGTGTCTCAGTGTCTCTGTGTCTCTGAGTCTCTGTGTCTCCGTGTCTCCGTGACTCCGAGTCTCCGAGTCTCTGTGTCTCTGTGACTCTGAGTCTCTGTGTCTCTGTGTCTCTGAATCTCTGTGTCTCCGTCTCTCCGAGTCTCCGTGTCTCAGTTTCTCCGCGTCTCCCAGTCTCCGAGTCTCCGAGTGTCTGTGTCTCTGAGTCTCTGTGTCTCTGAGTCACTGTGTCTCCGTGTCTCTGTGTCTCCGTGTCTTTGAGTCTCCGCGTCTCCGAGTCTCCGTGTCACTGTGTCTCTGTGTCTCTGAGTCACTGTGTCTCTGTGTCTCTGAGTCTCCGTGTCTCCGCGTCTCTGAGTCTCCGAGTCTCCGAGTCTCTGTGTCTCTGTGTCTCTGAGTCTCTTAGTCTCTGAGTCTCTGAGTCTCTGTGTCCCTGAGTCTCTGTGTCTCTGTGTCTCTGTGTCTCCGTGTCTCCGTGTCTCTGTGTCTCGGTGTCTCCGTGTATCCGTGTCTCCGTGTCTCCGCGTCTCTGAGTCTCCGAGTCTCCGTGTCTCTGTGTCTCTGAGTCTCCGTGTCTCTGTGTATCCGAGTCTCCGAGTCTTTGTGTCTCTGAGTCTCTGTGTCTCTGTATCTCTGAGTCTCTGTGTCTCCATGTATCCGCGTCTCCGTGTCTCCGAGTCTCTGTGTCTCTGTGTCTCTGAGTCTCTGAGTCTCCGAGTCTCTGTGTCTCTGAGTCTCCGAGTCTCTGTGTCTCTGAGTCTCCATGTCTCCGTGTCTCCACGTCTCCGAGTCTCCAAGTCTCTGTGTCTCCGAGTCTCCGAGTCTCTGTGTCTCCGAGTCTCTGTGTCTCTGAGTCTCTGAGTCTCTGTGTCTCCGTGTCTCCGTGTCTCCGCGTCTCCGAGTCTCTGTGTCTCTGAGTCTCCTAGTCTCTGTGTCTCTGTGTCTCTGAGTCTCTGTGTCTCCGTGTCTCCTCGTCTCCGCGTCTCCGAGTCTCCGTGTCTCCGTGTGTCTGAGTCTCTGAGTCTCTGTGTCTCTGAGTCTCCGTGTCTTTGAGTCCCTGTGTCTCTGTGTCTCTGAGTCTCTGAGTCTCTGTGTCTCTGAGTGTCTGTGTCTCTGAGTCTCTGTGTCTCCGTGGCTCCGCGTCTCCGAGTCTCCGAGTCTCTGAGTCTCAGTGTCTCTGTGTCTCTGAGTCTCTGTGTCTCCGTGTCTCCGTGACTCCGAGTCTCCGAGTCTCTGTGTCTCTGTGACTCTGAGTCTCTGTGTCTCTGTGTCTCTGAGTCTCTGTGTCTCCGTCTCTCCGTGTCTCCGTGTCTCAGTGTCTCCGTGTCTCCCAGTCTCCGAGTCTCCGAGTCTCTGTGTCTCTGAGTCTCTGTGTCTCTGAGTCTCTGTGTCTCCGTTAATCCGTGTCTCCGTGTCTCTGAGCCTCCGCGTCTCCGAGTCTCCGTGTCACTGTGTCTCAGTGTCTCTGAGTCTCTGTGTCTCTGTGTCTCTGAGTCTCCGTGTCTCTGAGTCTCGGTGTCTCCGCGTCTTTAAGTCTCCGAGTCTCCTAGTCTCTGTGTCTCTGAGTCTCTGAGTCCCTGTGTCTCCGTGTCTCCGTGTCTCTTAGTCTCTGTGTCTCTGTGTCTCTGAGTCTCCGTGTCTCCGTGTCTCCGCGTCTCCGAGTCTCCGAGTCTCCGAGTCTCTGTCTCTCTGTGTCTCTGTGTCTCTAGCACTCTGAGTCTCTGCGTCTCTGAGTCTCTCTGTCTCTGTGTCTCCGAGTCTCTGTATCTCTGAGTCTCTATGTCTCTGTGTCTCCGTTTCTCCGAGTCTCTGTCTCTCAGTGTCTCTGAGTCCCCGCGTCTCTGAGTCTCTGTGTCTCTGTGTATCTGTGTCTCTGAGTCTCCGTGTCTCCGTGTCTCCGCGTCTCCGAGTCTCCGAGTCTCCGAGTCTCTCTCTCTCTGAGTCTCCGCATCTCTGAGTCTCTGAGTCTCTGTCTCTCTGAGTCTCTGTGTCTCTGAGTCTCCGTGTCTCCGTGTCTCCGTGTCTGCGCGTCTCTGAGTCTCCGAGTCTCTGTCTCTCCGTGTCTCCGTGTCTCCAAGTTTCCGAGTCTCTGTCTCTCCGTGTCTCCGTGTCTCCGTGTCTCCAAGTTTCCGAGTCTCTGTGTCTCTGTATCTCCGAGTCTCTGTGTCTCTGAGTCTCTCTGTCTCTGTGTCTCTGAGTCTCTGAGTCTCCGTGTCTCCGTGTCTCCGCGTCTCCGATCCTCCGAGTCTCTGTCTCTCTGTGTCTCTGTGTCTCTGAGTCTCTGCGTCTCTGAGTCTCTCTGTCTCTGTGTCTCTGAGTCTCTGTGTCTCTGAGTCTCTGTGTCTCCGTGCCTCCGTTTCTCCGAGTCTCTGTCTCTCAGTGTCTCTGTGTCTCTGTGTCTCTGTGTCTCTGAGTCTGTGTCTCCGTGTCTCCGTGTCTCCGCGTCTCCGAGTCTCCGAGTCTATGTCTCTCTGTGTCTCTGAGTCTCTGAGTCTCTGAGTCTCTGTGTCTCTGAGTCTCTGTGTCTCTGAGTCTCTGTGTCTCTGTGTCTCCGTGTCTCTGCGTCTCTGAGTCTCTGTGTCTCTGTGTGTCTCTGTGTATCTGTGTCTCCGTGTCTCCGCGTCTCCGAGTCTCCGAGTCTCTCTCTCTCTGAGTCTCCGCATCTCTGAGTCTCTGAGTCTCCGCGTCTCTGAGTCTCTGACTCTCTGAGTCTCTGTGTCTCTGAGTCCCTGTGTCTCCGTGTCTCCGTGTCTCTGCGTCTCTGAGACTCTGAGTCTCTGTGTCTCTGAGTCTCCGTGTCTCCGCGTCTCCGAGACTCCGAGTCTCTGTGTTTCTGAGTCTCTGTGTCTCTGTGTATCTGAGACTCTGTGTCTCCGTGTCTCCGAGTCTTCGAATATCCGAGTCTCCGTGTCTCCGAGTCTCCGAGTCTCCGAGACTCTGTGTCTCTGAGTCTCTGTGTCTCTGTGTCTCTGAGTCTCTGTGTCTCCGTGTCTCCGTGTCTCCGTGTTTCCGCGTCTCCGAGTCTCCGAGTCTCTGTGTCTCTGTGTCTCTGAGTCTCTGTGTCTCTGAGTCTCTGTGTCTCCGTTTCTCCGCGTCTCCGAGTCTCTGTCTCTCTGTGTCTCTGTGTCTCTGAGTCTGTGTCTCTGAGTCTCTGAGTCTCCGTGCCTCCGTGTCTCCGCGTCTCCGAGTCTCCGAGTCTCTGTCTCTCTGTGTCTCTGTGTCTCTGAGTCTCTGCGTCTCTGAGTCTCTCTGTCTCTGTGTCTCTGAGTCTCTGTGTCTCTGAGTCTCTGTGTCTCCGTGTCTCCAGTCCTCCGAGTCTCTGTCTCTCTGTGTCTCTGTCTCTGTGTCTCTGAGTCTCTGTGCCTCTGAGACTCTGTGTCTCCGTGTCTCCGTGTCTCCAAGTTTCCGAGTCTCTGTGTCTCTGTAACTCCGAGTCTCCGAGTCTCTGTGTCTCTGTGTCTCCGAGTCTCTGTATCTCTGAGTCTCTGTGTCTCTGTGTCTCCGAGTCTCCGAGTCTCTGTGTCTCTGAGTCTCTGTGTCTCTGTGTCTCTGAGTCTCTGTGTCTCCGTGTCTCCGTGTCTCCGCCTCTCCGAGGCTCTGTGTCTCTGTGTCTCTGAGTCTCTGCGTCTCCATGTCTCCGTGTCTCCGTGTCTCCGCCTCTCCGAGTCTCCGAGTCTCTGTGTCTCTGAGTTTCCGAGTCTCTGTGTCTCTGAGTCTCTGAGTCTCCGAGTCTCTGTGTCTCTGAGCCTCCGAGTCTCTGTGTCTCTGAGTGTCCATGTCTCCGTGTCTCCGCTTCTCCGAGTCTCCAAGTCTCTGTGTCTCCGAGTCTCTGTGTCTCTGAGTCTCTGTGTCTCTGTGTCTCCGCGTCTCCGTGTCTCCGCGTCTCCGAGTCTCTGTGTCTCTGAGTCTCCTAGTCTCTGTGTCTCTGTGTCTCTGTGTCTCTGAGTCTCTGTGTCTCTGTGTCTAAGCGTCTCCGCGTCTCCGAGTCTCCGTGTCTCCGTGTCTCCGTGTCTCTGAGTCTCTGTGTCTCTGTGTCTCTGAGTCTCCGTGTCTTCGAGTCTCTGTATCTCTGTGTCTCTGAGTCTCTGAGTCTCTGTGTCTCTGAGTCTCTCTGTCTCCGTGTCTCCATGACTCCGAGTCTCCGAGTCACTGTGTCTCTGTGACTCTGAGTCTCTGTGTCTCTGAGTCTCTGTGTCTCCGTCTCTCCGTGTCTCCATGTCTCTTAGTCTCTGTGTTTCTGTGTCTCTGAGTCTCCGTGTCTCTGTGTCTCTGAGTCTCCGTGTCTCCGTGTCTCCGTGTTTCCGCGTCTCCGAGTCTCCGAGTCTCTGTGTCTCTGTGTCTCTGAGTCTCTGTGTCTCTGAGTCTCTGTGTCTCCGTTTCTCCGTGTCTCCGAGTCTCTGTCTCTCTGTGTCTCTGAGTCTGTGTCTCTGAGTCTCTGAGTCTCCGTGTCTCCGTGTCTCCGCGTCTCCGAGTCTCCGAGTCTCTGTCTCTCTGTTTCTGTGTGTCTCTGAGTCTCTGCGTCTCTGAGTCTCTGTGTCACTGAGTCTCTGTGTCTCTGAGTCTCTGTGTCTCTGTGTCTCCGAGTCTCCGAGTCTCTGTGTCTCTGAGTCTCTGTGTCTCTGTGTCTCTGAGTCTCTGCGTCTCCATGTCTCCGTGTCTCCGTGTCTCCGCCTCTCCGAGTCTCCGAGTCTCTGTGTCTCTGAGTCTCTGTGTCTCTGTGTCTCCGAGTCCCTGTGTCTCCGTGTCTCCGTGTCTCCGTGTCTCTTAGTCTCTGTGTCTCTGTGTCTCTGAGTCTCCGTGTCTCCGCGTCTCCGAGTCTCCGAGTCTCCGAGTCTCTTTCTCTCTGTGTCTCTGTGTCTCTATGTCTCTGAGTCTCTGCGTCTCTGAGTCTCTCTGTCTCTGTGTCTCCGAGTCTCTGTATCTCTGAGTCTCTATGTCTCCGTGTCTCCGTTTCTCCGAGTCTCTGTCTCTCAGTGTCTCTGAGTCCCCGCGTCTCTGAGTCTCTGTGTCTCTGTGTATCTGTGTCTCTGAGTCTCCGTGTCTCCGTGTCTCCGTGTCTCCGCGTCTCCGAGTCTCCGAGTCTCCGAGTCTCCGAGTCTCTCTCTCTCTGAGTCTCCGCATCTCTGAGTCTCTGAGTCTCCGCGTCTCTGAGTCTCTGAGTCTCTGTGTCTCTGAGTCTCTGTGTCTCTGAGTCTCCGTGTCTCCGCGTCTCCGTGTCTGCGCGTCTCTGAGTCTCCGAGTCTCTGTCTCTCCGTGTCTCCGTGTCTCCGTGTCTCCGTGTCTCCAAGTTTCCGAGTCTCTGTGTCTCTGTGTCTCCGAGTCTCCGAGTCTCTGTGTCTCTGTATCTCCGAGTCTCTGTGTCTCTGAGTCTCTGTGTCTCTGTGTCTCCGAGTCTCCGAGTCTCTGTGTCTCTGAGTCTCTGTGTCTCTTTGTCTCTGAGTCTCTGAGTCTCCGTGTCTCCCTGTCTCCGCGTCTCCGAGTCTCCGAGTCTCCGAGTCTCTGTCTCTCTGTGTCTCTGTGTCTCTGAGTGTCTGCGTCTCTGAGTCTCTCTGTCTCCGTGTCTCCGTTTCTCCGAGTCTCTGTCTCTCAGTGTCTCTGTGTCTCTGAGTCTCCGTGTCTCCGTGTCTCCGCGTCTCCGAGACTCCGAGTCTCTGTCTCTCTGTGTCTCTGAGTCTCCGCGTCTCTGAGTCTCTGAGTCTCTGAGTCTCTTTGTCTCTGAGTCTCTGTGTCTCTGAGTCTCTGTGTCTCTGTGTCTCCGTGTCTCTGCGTCTCTGAGTCTCTGTGTCTCTGTGTCTCTGAGTCTCTGTGTCTCCGTTTCTCCGTGTCTCCGAGTCTCCGTGTCTCCGTGTCTCTGAGTCTCTGTGTCTCTGTGTCTCTGAGTCTCCGTGTCTTCGAGTCTCTGTGTCTCCGTGTCTCTGAGTCTCTGAGTCTCTGTGTCTCTGAGTCTCTGAGTCTCTGAGTCTCTGTGTCTCCGTGTCTCCGCGTCTCCGAGTCTCCGAGTCTCCGAGTCTCTGAGTCTCTGTGTCTCTGAGTCTCCATGTCTCCGTGTCTCCGCGTATCCGAGTCTCTGTGTCTCTGAGTCTCCTAGTCTCTGTGTCTCTGTGTCTCTGAGTCTCTGTGTCTCTGAGTCTCTGTGTCTCCGCGTCTCCGCGTCTCCGAGTCTCCGTGTCTCCGTGTCTCTGAGTCTCTGTGTCTCTGAGTCTCCGTGTCTTCGAGTCTCTGTGTCTCTGTGTCTCTGAGTCTCTGAGTCTCTGTGTCTCTGAGTCTCTGTGTCTCTGAGTCTCTGTGTCTCCGTGTCTCCGCGTCTCCGAGTCTCCGAGTCTCTGAGTCTCAGTGTCTATGTGTCTCTGAGTCTCTGTGTCTCCGTGTCTCCGTGACTCCGAGTCTCTGTGTCTCTGTGACTCTGAGTCTCTGTGTCTCTGTGTCTCTGAGTCTCTGTGTCTCTGAGTCTCTGTGTCTCCGTGTCTCCGTGTCTCCGTGTCTCCGTGTCTCTGAGTCTCCGCGTCTCCGAGTCTCCGTGTCACTGTGTCTCTGTTTCTCTGAGTCACTGTGTCTCTGTGTCTCTGAGTCTCCGTGTCTCCGCGTCTCTGAGTCTCCGAGTCTCCGAGTCTCTGTGTCTCTGTGTCTCTGAGTCTCTGTGTCTCTGTGTCTCTGAGTCTCCGTGTCTCCGCGGCTCCGAGTCTCCGAGTCTCTGTGTCTCTGTGTCTCTGAGTCTCTGTGTCTCTGAGTCTCTGTGTCTCCGTTTCTCCGTGTCTCCGAGTCTCTGTCCCTCTGTGTCTCTGTGTCTCTGTGTCTCTGAGTCTGTGTCTCTGAGTCTCTGAGTCTCCGTGTCTCCGTGTCTCCGCGTCTCTGAGTCTCCGAGTCTCTGTCTCTCAGTGTCTCTGTGTCTCTGAGTCTCTGCGTCTCAGAGTCTCCGCGTCTCTGAGTCTCTGAGTCTCTGTGTCCATGAGTCTCTGTGTCTCCGTGTCTCCGCGTCTCCGCGTCTCCGTGACTCCGTGTCTCCGTGACTCCGCGTCTCTGAGTCTCCGAGTCTCTGTGTCTCTGAGTCTCTGTGTCTCCGTGTGTCTGAGTCTCTGTGTCTCCGTGTCTCCAAGTCTCCGAGTCTCCGAGTCTCTGTGTCTCTGAGTCTCTGTGTCTCTGTGTTTCCGTGTCTCCGTGTCTCCGTGTTTCCGCGTCTCCGAGTCTCCGTGTCTCCGTGTCTCTGAGTCTCTGTGTCTCTGTGTCTCTGAGTCTCCGTGTCTTCGAGTCTCTGTGTCTCAGTGTCTCTGAGTCTCTGAGTCTCTGTGTCTCAGTGTCTCTGTGTCTCTGAGTCTCTGTGTCTCCGTGTCTCCGCGTCTCCGAGTCTCCGAGTCTCTGAGTCTCAGTGTCTCTGTGTCTCTGAGTCTCTGTGTCTCCGTGTCTCCGTGACTCCGAGTCTCCGAGTCTCTGTGTCTCTGTGACTCTGAGTCTCTGTGTCTCTGTGTCTCTGAATCTCTGTGTCTCCGTCTCTCCGAGTCTCCGTGTCTCAGTGTCTCCGCGTCTCCCAGTCTCCGAGTCTCCGAGTGTCTGTGTCTCTGAGTCTCTGTGTCTCTGAGTCACTGTGTCTCCGTGTCTCTGTGTCTCCGTGTCTCTGAGTCTCCGCGTCTCCGAGTCTCCGTGTCACTGTGTCTCTGTGTCTCTGAGTCACTGTGTCTCTGTGTCTCTGAGTCTCCGTGTCTCCGCGTCTCTGAGTCTCCGAGTCTCCGAGTCTCTGTGTCTCTGTGTCTCTGAGTCTCTTAGTCTCTGAGTCTCTGAGTCTCTGTGTCTCTGAGTCTCTGTGTCTCTGTGTCTCTGTGTCTCTGTGTCTCCGTGTCTCCGTGTCTCTGTGTCTCGGTGTCTCCGTGTCTCTGAGTCTCCGAGTCTCCGTGTCTCTGTGTCTCTGAGTCTCCGTGTCTCTGTGTCTCCGAGTCTCCGAGTCTTTGTGTCTCTGAGTCTCTGTGTCTCTGTATCTCTGAGTCTCTGTGTCTCCATGTATCCGCGTCTCCGTGTCTCCGAGTCTCTGTGTCTCTGTGTCTCTGAGTCTCTGAGTCTCCGAGTCTCTGTGTCTCTGAGTCTCCGAGTCTCTGTGTCTCTGAGTCTCCATGTCTCCGTGTCTCCACGTCTCCGAGTCTCCAAGTCTCTGTGTCTCCGCGTCTCCGAGTCTCTGTGTCTCCGAGTCTCTGTGTCTCTGAGTCTCTGAGTCTCTGTGTCTCCGTGTCTCCGTGTCTCCGCGTCTCCGAGTCTCTGTGTCTCTGAGTCTCCTAGTCTCTGTGTCTCTGTGTCTCTGAGTCTCTGTGTCTCCGTGTCTCCTCGTCTCCGCGTCTCCGAGTCTCCGTGTCTCCGTGTCTCTGAGTCTCTGAGTCTCTGTGTCTCTGAGTCTCCGTGTCTTCGAGTCCCTGTGTCTCTGTGTCTCTGAGTCTCTGAGTCTCTGTGTCTCTGAGTGTCTGTGTCTCTGAGTCTCTGTGTCTCCGTGGCTCCGCGTCTCCGAGTCTCCGAGTCTCTGAGTCTCAGTGTCCCTGTGTCACTGAGTCTCTGTGTCTCTGAGTCTCTGTGTCTCTGTGTCTCCGAGTCTCCGAGTCTCCGAGTCTCTGTGTCTCCGAGTCTCTGTCTCTCTGTGTCTCTGTGTCTCTGATTCTGTGTCTCTGAGTCTCTGAGTCTCCGTGTCTCCGTGTCTCCGCTTCTCCGAGTCTCCGAGTCTCTGTCTCTCTGTGTCTCTGTGTCTCTGAGTCTCTGCGTCTCTGAGTCTCTCTGTCTCTGTGTCTCTGAGTCTCTGTGTCTCTGAGTCTCTGTGTCTCCGTGTCTCCATTCCTCCGAGTCTCTGTCTCTCTGTGTCTCTGTCTCTGTGTCTCTGAGTCTCTGTGCCTCTGAGACTCTGTGTCTCCGTGTCTCCGTGTCTCCAAGTTTCCGAGTCTCTGTGTCTCTGTGTCACTGAGTCTCTGTGTCTCCGAGTCTCCGAGTCTCTGTGTCTCTGTGTCTCCGAGTCTCTGTGTCTCCGCGTCTCCGTGTCTCCGAGTCTCCGAGTCTCTGTGTCTCTGTGTCTCTGAGTCTCTGCGTCTCCTTGTCTCCGTGTCTCCGTGTCTCCGCCTCTCCGAGTCTCCGAGTCTCTGTGTCTCTGAGTTTCCGAGTCTCTGTGTCTCTGAGTCTCTGAGTCTCCGAGTCTCTGTGTCTCTGAGTCTCCGAGTCTCTGTGTCTCTGAGTCTCCATGTCTCCGTGTCTCCGCTTCTCCGAGTCTCCAAGTCTCTGTGTCTCCGAGTCTCTGTGTCTCTGAGTCTCTGAGTCTCTGTTTCTCTGTGTCTCCGCGTCTCCGTGTCTCCGCGTCTCCGAGTCTCTGTGTCTCTGAGTCTCTGTGTCTCTGAGTCTCTGTGTCTCCGTTTCTCCGTGTCTCCGTGTCTCTGAGTCTCCGCGTCTCCGAGTCTCCGTGTCACTGTATCTCTGTGTCTCTGAGTCTCTGTGTCTCTGTGTCTCTGAGTCACCGTGTCTCCGCGTCTCTGAGTCTCCGAGTCTCCGAGTCTCTGTGTCTCTGAGTCTCTGTGTCTCTGTGTCTCTGAGTCTCTGCGTCTCCTTGTCTCCGTGTCTCCGTGTCTCCGTGTCTCCGCCTCTCCGAGTCTCCGAGTCTCTGTGTCTCTGAGTTTCCGAGTCTCTGTGTCTCTGAGTCTCTGAGTCTCCGAGTCTCTGTGTCTCTGAGTCTCCGAGTCTCTGTGTCTCTGAGTCTCCATGTCTCCGTGTCTCCGCTTCTCCGTGTCTCTGAGTCTCCGCGTCTCCGAGTCTCCGTGTCACTGCATCTCTGTGTCTCTGAGTCTCTGTGTCTCTGTGTCTCTGAGTCACCGTGTCTCCGCGTCTCTGAGTCTCCGAGTCTCCGAGTCTCTGTGTCTCTGAGTCTCTGTGTCTCTGTGTCTCAGAGTCTCTGCGTCTCCTTGTCTCCGTGTCTCCATGTCTCCGCCTCTCCGAGTCTCCGAGTCTCTGTGTCTCTGAGTTTCCGAGTCTCTGTGTCTCTGAGTCTCTGAGTCTCCGAGTCTCTGTGTCTCTGAGTCTCCGAGTCTCTGTGTCTCTGAGTCTCCATGTCTCCGTGTCTCCGCTTCTCCGAGTCTCCAAGTCTCTGTGTCTCCGAGTCTCCGAGTCTCTGTGTCTCTGAGTCTCTGTGTCTCCGTTTCTCCGTGTCTCCGTGTCTCTGAGTCTCCGCGTCTCCGAGTCTCCGTGTCACTGTATCTCTGTGTCTCTGAGTCTCTGTGTCTCTGTGTCTCTGAGTCACCGTGTCTCCGCGTCTCTGAGTCTCCGAGTCTCCGAGTCTCTGTGTCTCTGAGTCTCTGAGTCCCTGGGTCTCCGTGTCTCCGTGCCTCCGTGTCTCTTAGTCTCTGTGTTTCTGTGTCTCTGAGTCTCCGTGTCTCTGAGTCTCTGCGTCTCTGAGTCTCTGTGTCTCTGTGTCACTGAGTCTCTCTGTCTCTGAGTCTCTGTGCCTCCGTGTCTCCGTGTCTCCGAGTCTCTGTCTCTCTGTGTCTCTGTGTCTCTGAGTCTGTGTCTCTGAGTCTCTGAGTCTCCGTGTCCCCGTGTCTCCGCGTCTCCGAGTCTCCGCGTCTCCGAGTCTCCGAGTCTCTGTCTCTCTGTGTCTCTGTGTCTCTGAGTCTCTGCGTCTCTGAGTCTCTGTGTCTCTGTGTCACTGAATCTCTGTGTCTCTGAGTCTCTGTGTCTCCGTGTCTCCGTTTCTCCGAGTCTCTGTGTCTCTGTGTCTCTGTGTCTCTGTGTCTCTGAGTCTCTGTGTCTCTGTGTCTCCATGTCTCCATGCCTCCGCGTCTCCGAGTCTCTCTGTCTCTGAGTCTCCTAGTCTCTGTGTCTCTGTGTCTCTGAGTCTCTGTGTCTCTGAGTCTCCGTGTCTCCGCGTCTCCGCGTCTCCGAGTCTCCGTGTCTCCGTGTCTCTGAGTCTCTGTGTCTCTGTGTCTCTGAGTCTCCGTGTCTTCGAGTCTCTGTGTCTCTGTGTCTCTGAGTCTCTGAGTCTCTGTGTCTCTGAGTCTCTGTGTCTCTGAGTCTCTGAGTCTCTGTGTCTCTGTCTCCGTGTCTCCGTGTCTCTGAGTCTCTGTGTCTCCGTTTCTCCGTGTCTCTCTGTCTCTGTGTCTCTGAGTCTCTGTGTCTCTGAGTCTCCGTGTCACTGTGTCTCTGTGTCTCTGAGTCTCTGAGTCTCCGAGTCTCCGAGTCTCTGTGTCTCTGAGTCTCTGAGTCCCTGTGTCTCCGTGTCTCCGTGCCTCCGTGTCACTTAGTCTCTGTGTTTCTGTGTCTCTGAGTCTCCGTGTCTCTGTGTCTCGGAGTCTCCGTGTCTCCGTGTTTCCGCGTCTCCGAGCCTCCGAGTCTCTGTGTCTCTGTGTCACTGAGTCTCTGTGTCTCTGAGTCTCTGTGTCTCCGTGTCTCCGTGTCTCCGAGTCTCTGTCTCTCTGTGTCTCTGTGTCTCTGAGTCTGTGTCTCTGAGACTCCGTGTCTCCGTATCTCCGCGTCTCCGAGTCTCCGAGTCTCTGTGTCTCTGAGTCTCTGCGTCGCTGAGTCTCTGTGTCTCTGTGTCACTGAGTCTCTGTGTCTCTGAGTCTCTGTGTCTCTGTGTCTCCGAGTCTCCGAGTCTCTGTGTCTCTGTGTCTCTGAGTCTCTGCGTCTCCATGTCTCCGTGTCTCCGTGTCTCCGCCTCTTCGAGTCTCCGAGTCTCTGTGTCTCTGAGTCTCCGAGTCTCTGTGTCTCTGTGTCGCTGAGTCTCTGAGTCTCCGAGTCTCTGTGTCTCTGAGTCTCCGAGTCTCTGTGTCTCTGAGTCTCCTAGTCTCTGTGTCTCTGTGTCTCTGAGTCTCTGTGTCTCTGAGTCTCTGTGTCTCCATGTCTCCGCGTCTCCGCGTCTCCAAGTCTCCGTGTCTCCGTGTCTCTGAGTCTCTGTGTCTCTGTGTCTCTGAGTCTCCGTGTCTTCGAGTCTCTGTGTCTCTGTGTCTCTGAGTCTCTGAGTCTCTGTGTCTCTGAGTCTCTGTGTCTCTGAGTCTCTGTGTCTCCGTGTCTCCGCGTCTCCGAGTCTCCGAGTCTCTGAGTCTCCGAGTCTCTGTCTCTCTGTGTCTCTGTGTCTCTGAGTCTCTGCGTCGCTGAGTCTCTGTGTCTCTGTGTCACTGAGTCTCTGTGTCTCTGATTCTCTGTGTCTCTGAGTCTCTGCGTCTCCATGTCTCCGTGTCTCCGTGTCTCCGCCTCTCCGAGTCTCCGAGTCTCTGTGTCTCTGAGTCTCCGAGTCTCTGTGTCTCTGTGTCTCTGAGTCTCTGTGTCTCCGTGACTCCGAGTCTCCGAGTCTCTGTGTCTCTGTGACTCTGAGTCTCTGTGTCTCTGTGTCTCTGAGTCTCTGTGTCTCCGTCTCTCCGTGTCTCCGTGTCTCAGTGTCTACGTGTCTCCCAGTCTCCGAGTCTCTGAGTCTCTGTGTCTCTGAGTCTCTGTGTCTCTGAGTCTCTGTGTCTCCGTTTCTCCGTGTCTCCGTGTCTCTGAGTCTCCGCGTCTCCGAGTCTCCGTGTCACTGTGTCTCTGAGTCTCTGTGTCTCGGAGTCTCCGTGTCTCCGCGTCTCTGAGTCTCCGAGTCTCCGACTCTCTGTGTCTCTGAGTCTCTTAGTCCCTGTGTCTCCGTGCCTCCGTGTCTCTTAGTCTCTGTGTTTCTGTGTCTCTGAGTCTCCGTGTCTCTGTGTCTCTGAGTCTCCGTGTCTCCGTGTCTCCGTGTTTCCGCGTCTCCGAGTCTCCGAGTCTCTGTGTCTCTGTGTCTCTGAGTCTCTGTGTCTCCGTGTCTCCGAGTCTCTGTGTCTCTGTGTCTCTGAGTCTCTGTGTCTCCGTGTCTCCGAGTCTCTGTCTCTCTGTGTCTCTGTGTCTCTGTGTCTCTGAGTCTGTGTCTCTGAGTCTCTGAGTCTCCGCCTCTCCGCGTCTCCGCGTCTCCGAGTCTCCGTGTCTCCGTGTCTCTGACTCTCTATGTCTCTGTGTCTCTGTGTCTCCGTGTCTCCGCGTCTCCGAGTCTCCGAGTCTCCGAGTCTCTGAGTCTCAGTGTCTCTGTGTCTCTGAGTCTCTGTGTCTCCGTTTCTCCGTGTCTCCGTGTCTCCGCGTCTCCGAGTCTCCGTGTCACTGTGTCTCTGTGTCTCTGAGTCTCTGTGTCTCTGTGTCTCTGAGTCTCCGTGTCTCTGTGTCTCTGAGTCTCCGTGTCTCCGTGTCTCCGTGTCTCCGTGTTTCCGCGTCTCCGAGTCTCCGAGTCTCTGTGTCTCTGAGTCTCTGTGTCTCTGAGTCTCTGTGTCTCCGTTTCTCCGTGTCTCCGTGTCTCCGCGTCTCCGAGTCTCCGTGTCACTGTGTCTCTGTGTCTCTGAGTCTCTGTGTCTCTGTGTCTCTGAGTCTCCGTGTCTCCGCGTCTCTGAGTCTCCGAGTCTCCGAGTCTCTGTGTCTCTGAGTCTCTGAGTCCCTGTGTCTCCGTGTCTCCGTGCCTCCGTGTCTCTTAGTCTCTGTGTTTCTGTGTCTTGAGTCTCCGTGTCTCTGTGTCTCTGAGTCTCCGTGTCTCCGTGTCTCCGTGTCTCCGTGTTTCCGCGTCTCCGAGTCTCCGAGTCTCTGTCTCTCTGTGTCTCTGTGTCTCTGTGTCTCTGAGTCTCTGCGTCTCTGAGTCTCTGTGTCTCTGTGTCACTGAGTCTCTGTGTCTCTGAGTCTCTGTGTCTCTGTGTCTCTGAGTCTCTGTGTCTCCTAGTCTCCGCGTCTCCTGTGTCTCCGAGTCTCCGAGTCTCTGTGTCTCTGTGTCTCTGAGTCTTCGAGTCTCTGTGTCTCTGTGTCTCTGAGTCTCTGAGTCTCCGAGTCTCTTTGTCTCTGAGTCTCCGAGTCTCTGTGTCTCTGAGTCTCTGTGTCTCCGTGTCTCCGTGTCTCCGCGTCTCCGAGTCTCTGTGTCTCTGAGTCTCCTAGTCTCTGTGTCTCTGTTTCTCTGTGTCTCTGAGTCTCTGTGTCTCCGAGTCTCTGTGTCTCTGAGTCTCCGAGTCTCTGTGTCTCTGAGTCTCCATGTCTCCGTGTCTCCGCGGCTCCGAGTCTCCAAGTCTCTGTGTCTCCGAGTCTCTGTGTCTCTGAGTCTCTGAGTCTCTGTGTCTCCGTGTCTCCGTGTCTCCGCGTCTCCGAGTCTCTGTGTCTCTGAGTCTCCTAGTCTCTGTGTCTCTGTGTCTCTGAGTCTCAGTGTCTCAGTGTCTCTGAGTCTCTGTGTCTCCGTGTCTCCGTGACTCCGAGTCTCCGAGTATCTGTGTCTCTGTGACTCTGAGTCTCTGTGTATCTGTGTCTCCGAGTCTCTGTGTCTCCGTCTCTCCGTGTCTCAGTGTCTCCGCGTCTCCCAGTCTCCGAGTCTCTGTGTCTCTGAGTCTCTGTGTCTCTGAGTCTCCGTGTCTCCGTGTCTCCGTGTCTCTGAGTCTCCGCGTCTCCGAGTCTCCGTGTCACTGTGTCTCTGTGTCTCTGAGTCTCTGTGTCTCTGTGTCTCTGAGTCTCCGTGTCTCCGCGTCTCTGAGTCTCCGAGTCTCCGAGTCTCCGAGTCTCTGTGTCTCTGAGTCTCTGAGTCCCTGTGTCTCCGTGTCTCCGCGTCTCCGAGTCTCTGTGTCTCTGAGTCTCCTAGTCTCTGTGTCTCTGTTTCTCTGTGTCTCTGAGTCTCTGTGTCTCTGAGTCTCTGCGTCTCCGTGTCTCCGCGTCTCCGCGTCTCCGAGTCTCCGTGTCTCCGTGTCTCTGAGTCTCTGTGTCTCTGTGTCTCTGAGTCTCCGTGTCTTCGAGTCTCTGTGTCTCTGTGTCTCTGAGTCTCTGAGTCTCTGTGCCTCTGAGTCTCTGTGTCTCTGAGTCTCTGTGTCTCCGTGTCTCCGTGTCTCCGTGACTCCGAGTCTCCGAGTCTCTGTGTCTCTGTGACTCTGAGTCTCTGTGTCTCTGTGTCTCTGAGCCTCTGTGTCTCCGTCTCTCCGTGTCTCCGTGTCTCAGTGTCTCCGCGTCTCCCAGTCTCCGAGTCTCCGAGACTCTGTGTCTCTGAGTCTCTGTGTCTCTGAGTCTCCGTGTCTCCGTGTCTCTGAGTCTCCGCGTCTCCGAGTCTCCGTGTCACTGTGTCTCTGTGTCTCTGAGTCTCTGTGTCTCTGTGTCTCTGAGTCTCCGTGTCTCCGCGTCTCTGAGTCTCCGAGTCTCCGAGTCTCAGTGTCTCTGAGTCTCTGAGTCCCTGTGTCTCCGTGCCTCCGTGTCTCTTAGTCTCTGTGTTTCTGTGTCTCTGAGTCTCCGTGTCTCTGTGTCTCTGAGTCTCCGTGTCTCCGTGTCTCCGTGTTTCCGCGTCTCCAAGTCTCCGAGTCTCTGTGTCTCTGTGTCTCTGAGTCTCTGTGTCTCTGAGTCTCTGTGTCTCCGTGTCTCCGAGTCTCTGTCTCTCTGTGTCTCTGTCTCTCTGAGTCTGTGTCTCTGAGTCTCCGTGTCTCCGTGTCTCCGCGTCTCCGAGTCTCCGAGTCTCTGTCTCTCTGTGTCTCTGTGTCTCTGAGTCTCTGCGTCTCTGAGTCTCTGTGTCCCTGTGTCACTGAGTCTCTGTGTCTCTGAGTCTCCGTGTCTCTGTGTCTCCGAGTCTCCGAGTCTCTGTGTCTCTGAGTCTCTGTGTCTCTGAGTCTCTGTGTCGCCATGTCTCCGCGTCTCCGTGTCTCCGAGTCTCCGAGTCTCTGTGTCTGTGTGTCTCTGAGTCTCTGCGTCTCCATGTCTCCGTGTCTCCGTGTCTCTGCCTCTCCGAGTCTCCGAGTCTCTGTGTCTCTGAGTCTCCGAGTCTCTGTGTCTGTGTGTCTCTGTGTCTCTGAGTCTCCGAGTCTCTGTGTCTCTGAGTCTCCGAGTCTCTGTGTCTCTGAGTCTCTGAGTCTCTGTGTCTCTGAGTCTCTGTGTCTCCGTTTCTCCGTGTCTCCGTGTCTCTGAGTCTCCGCGTCTCCGAGTCTCCGTGTCACTGTGTCTCTGAGTCTCTGTGTCTCGGAGTCTCCGTGTCTCCGCGTCTCTGAGTCTCCGAGTCTCCGACTCTCTGTGTCTCTGAGTCTCTTAGTCCCTGTGTCTCCGTGCCTCCGTGTCTCTTAGTCTCTGTGTTTCTGTGTCTCTGAGTCTCCGTGTCTCTGTGTCTCTGAGTCTCCGTGTCTCCGTGTCTCCGTGTTTCCGCGTCTCCGAGTCTCCGAGTCTCTGTGTCTCTGTGTCTCTGAGTCTCTGTGTCTCCGTGTCTCCGAGTCTCTGTCTCTCTGTGTCTCTGTGTCTCTGAGTCTGTGTCTCTGAGTCTCTGAGTCTCCGTGTCTCCCTGTCTCCGCGTCTCCGAGTCTCCGAGTCTCTGTCTCTCTGTGTCTCTGTGTCTCTTAGTCTCTGCGTCCCTGAGTCTCTGTGTCTCTGTGTCACTGAGTCTCTGTGTCTCTGAGTCTCTGTGTCTCTGCATCTCCGTTTCTCCGAGTCTCTGTCTCTCTGTGTCTCTGTGTCTCTGAGTCTGTGTCTCTGAGTCTCTGAGTCTCCGCCTCTCCGCGTCTCCGCGTCTCCGAGTCTCCGTGTCTCCGTGTCTCTGACTCTCTATGTCTCTGTGTCTCTGTGTCTCCGTGTCTCCGCGTCTCCGAGTCTCCGAGTCTCCGAGTCTCTGAGTCTCAGTGTCTCTGTGTCTCTGAGTCTCTGTGTCTCCGTTTCTCCGTGTCTCCGTGTCTCCGCGTCTCCGAGTCTCCGTGTCACTGTGTCTCTGTGTCTCTGAGTCTCTGTGTCTCTGTGTCTCTGAGTCTCCGTGTCTCTGTGTCTCTGAGTCTCCGTGTCTCCGTGTCTCCGTGTCTCCGTGTTTCCGCGTCTCCGAGTCTCCGAGTCTCTGTGTCTCTGAGTCTCTGTGTCTCTGAGTCTCTGTGTCTCCGTTTCTCCGTGTCTCCGTGTCTCCGCGTCTCCGAGTCTCCGTGTCACTGTGTCTCTGTGTCTCTGAGTCTCTGTGTCTCTGTGTCTCTGAGTCTCCGTGTCTCCGCGTCACTGAGTCTCCGAGTCTCCGAGTCTCTGTGTCTCTGAGTCTCTGAGTCCCTGTGTCTCCGTGTCTCCGTGCCTCCGTGTCTCTTAGTCTCTGTGTTTCTGTGTCTTGAGTCTCCGTGTCTCTGTGTCTCTGAGTCTCCGTGTCTCCGTGTCTCCGTGTCTCCGTGTTTCCGCGTCTCCGAGTCTCCGAGTCTCTGTCTCTCTGTGTCTCTGTGTCTCTGTGTCTCTGAGTCTCTGCGTCTCTGAGTCTCTGTGTCTCTGTGTCACTGAGTCTCTGTGTCTCTGAGTCTCTGTGTCTCTGTGTCTCTGAGTCTCTGTGTCTCCTAGTCTCCGCGTCTCCTGTGTCTCCGAGTCTCCGAGTCTCTGTGTCTCTGTGTCTCTGAGTCTTCGAGTCTCTGTGTCTCTGTGTCTCTGAGTCTCTGAGTCTCCGAGTCTCTTTGTCTCTGAGTCTCCGAGTCTCTGTGTCTCTGAGTCTCTGTGTCTCCGTGTCTCCGTGTCTCCGCGTCTCCGAGTCTCTGTGTCTCTGAGTCTCCTAGTCTCTGTGTCTCTGTTTCTCTGTGTCTCTGAGTCTCTGTGTCTCCGAGTCTCTGTGTCTCTGAGTCTCCGAGTCTCTGTGTCTCTGAGTCTCCATGTCTCCGTGTCTCCGCGGCTCCGAGTCTCCAAGTCTCTGTGTCTCCGAGTCTCTGTGTCTCTGAGTCTCTGAGTCTCTGTGTCTCCGTGTCTCCGTGTCTCCGCGTCTCCGGGTCTCTGTGTCTCTGAGTCTCCTAGTCTCTGTGTCTCTGTGTCTCTGAGTCTCAGTGTCTCAGTGTCTCTGAGTCTCTGTGTCTCCGTGACTCCGTGACTCCGAGTCTCCGAGTATCTGTGTCTCTGTGACTCTGAGTCTCTGTGTATCTGTGTCTCCGAGTCTCTGTGTCTCCGTCTCTCCGTGTCTCAGTGTCTCCGCGTCTCCCAGTCTCCGAGTCTCTGTGTCTCTGAGTCTCTGTGTCTCTGAGTCTCCGTGTCTCCGTGTCTCCGTGTCTCTGAGTCTCCGCGTCTCCGAGTCTCCGTGTCACTGTGTCTCTGTGTCTCTGAGTCTCTGTGTCTCTGTGTCTCTGAGTCTCCGTGTCTCCGCGTCTCTGAGTCTCCGAGTCTCCGAGTCTCCGAGTCTCTGTGTCTCTGAGTCTCTGAGTCCCTGTGTCTCCGTGTCTCCGCGTCTCCGAGTCTCTGTGTCTCTGAGTCTCCTAGTCTCTGTGTCTCTGTTTCTCTGTGTCTCTGAGTCTCTGTGTCTCTGAGTCTCTGCGTCTCCGTGTCTCCGCGTCTCCGCGTCTCCGAGTCTCCGTGTCTCCGTGTCTCTGAGTCTCTGTGTCTCTGTGTCTCTGAGTCTCCGTGTCTTCGAGTCTCTGTGTCTCTGTGTCTCTGAGTCTCTGAGTCTCTGTGCCTCTGAGTCTCTGTGTCTCTGAGTCTCCGTGTCTCCGTGTCTCCGTGACTCCGAGTCTCCGAGTCTCTGTGTCTCTGTGACTCTGAGTCTCTGTGTCTCTGTGTCTCTGAGCCTCTGTGTCTCCGTCTCTCCGTGTCTCCGTGTCTCAGTGTCTCCGCGTCTCCCAGTCTCCGAGTCTCCGAGACTCTGTGTCTCTGAGTCTCTGTGTCTCTGAGTCTCCGTGTCTCCGTGTCTCTGAGTCTCCGCGTCTCCGAGTCTCCGTGTCACTGTGTCTCTGTGTCTCTGAGTCTCTGTGTCTCTGTGTCTCTGAGTCTCCGTGTCTCCGCGTCTCTGAGTCTCCGAGTCTCCGAGTCTCAGTGTCTCTGAGTCTCTGAGTCCCTGTGTCTCCGTGCCTCCGTGTCTCTTAGTCTCTGTGTTTCTGTGTCTCTGAGTCTCCGTGTCTCTGTGTCTCTGAGTCTCCGTGTCTCCGTGTCTCCGTGTTTCCGCGTCTCCAAGTCTCCGAGTCTCTGTGTCTCTGTGTCTCTGAGTCTCTGTGTCTCTGAGTCTCTGTGTCTCCGTGACTCCGAGTCTCCGAGTCTCTGTGTCTCTGTGACTCTGAGTCTCTGTGTCTCTGTGTCTCTGAGCCTCTGTGTCTCCGTCTCTCCGTGTCTCCGTGTCTCAGTGTCTCCGCGTCTCCCAGTCTCCGAGTCTCCGAGACTCTGTGTCTCTGAGTCTCTGTGTCTCTGAGTCTCCGTGTCTCCGTGTCTCTGAGTCTCCGCGTCTCCGAGTCTCCGTGTCACTGTGTCTCTGTGTCTCTGAGTCTCTGTGTCTCTGTGTCTCTGAGTCTCCGTGTCTCCGCGTCTCTGAGTCTCCGAGTCTCCGAGTCTCAGTGTCTCTGAGTCTCTGAGTCCCTGTGTCTCCGTGCCTCCGTGTCTCTTAGTCTCTGTGTTTCTGTGTCTCTGAGTCTCCGTGTCTCTGTGTCTCTGAGTCTCCGTGTCTCCGTGTCTCCGTGTTTCCGCGTCTCCAAGTCTCCGAGTCTCTGTGTCTCTGTGTCTCTGAGTCTCTGTGTCTCTGAGTCTCTGTGTCTCCGTGTCTCCGAGTCTCTGTCTCTCTGTGTCTCTGTCTCTCTGAGTCTGTGTCTCTGAGTCTCCGTGTCTCCGTGTCTCCGCGTCTCCGAGTCTCCGAGTCTCTGTCTCTCTGTGTCTCTGCGTCTCTGAGTCTCTGCGTCTCTGAGTCTCTGTGTCCCTGTGTCACTGAGTCTCTGTGTCTCTGAGTCTCTGTGTCTCTGTGTCTCCGAGTCTCCGAGTCTCCGAGTCTCTGTGTCTCCGAGTCTCTGTCTCTCTGTGTCTCTGTGTCTCTGATTCTGTGTCTCTGAGTCTCTGAGTCTCCGTGTCTCCGTGCCTCCGCTTCTCCGAGTCTCCGAGTCTCTGTCTCTCTGTGTCTCTGTGTCTCTGAGTCTCTGCGTCTCTGAGTCTCTCTGTCTCTGTGTCTCTGAGTCTCTGTGTCTCTGAGTCTCTGTGTCTCCGTGTCTCCATTCCTCCGAGTCTCTGTCTCTCTGTGTCTCTGTCTCTGTGTCTCTGAGTCTCTGTGCCTCTGAGACTCTGTGTCTCCGTGTCTCCGTGTCTCCAAGTTTCCGAGTCTCTGTGTCTCTGTGTCACTGAGTCTCTGTGTCTCCGAGTCTCCGAGTCTCTGTGTCTCTGTGTCTCCGAGTCTCTGTGTCTCCGCGTCTCCGTGTCTCCGAGTCTCCGAGTCTCTGTGTCTCTGTGTCTCTGAGTCTCTGCGTCTCCTTGTCTCCGTGTCTCCGTGTCTCCGCCTCTCCGAGTCTCCGAGTCTCTGTGTCTCTGAGTTTCCGAGTCTCTGTGTCTCTGAGTCTCTGAGTCTCCGAGTCTCTGTGTCTCTGAGTCTCCGAGTCTCTGTGTCTCTGAGTCTCCATGTCTCCGTGTCTCCGCTTCTCCGAGTCTCCAAGTCTCTGTGTCTCCGAGTCTCCGAGTCTCTGTGTCTCTGAGTCTCTGAGTCTCTGTTTCTCTGTGTCTCCGCGTCTCCGTGTCTCCGCGTCTCCGAGTCTCTGTGTCTCTGAGTCTCTGTGTCTCCGTTTCTCCGTGTCTCCGTGTCTCTGAGTCTCCGCGTCTCCGAGTCTCCGTGTCACTGTATCTCTGTGTCTCTGAGTCTCTGTGTCTCTGTGTCTCTGAGTCACCGTGTCTCCGCGTCTCTGAGTCTCCGAGTCTCCGAGTCTCTGTGTCTCTGAGTCTCTGTGTCTCTGTGTCTCTGAGTCTCTGCGTCTCCTTGTCTCCGTGTCTCCGTGTCTCCGTGTCTCCGCCTCTCCGAGTCTCCGAGTCTCTGTGTCTCTGAGTTTCCGAGTCTCTGTGTCTCTGAGTCTCTGAGTCTCCGAGTCTCTGTGTCTCTGAGTCTCCGAGTCTCTGTGTCTCTGAGTCTCCATGTCTCCGTGTCTCCGCTTCTCCGAGTCTCCAAGTCTCTGTGTCTCCGAGTCTCCGAGTCTCTGTGTCTCTGAGTCTCTGAGTCTCTGTTTCTCTGTGTCTCCGCGTCTCCGTGTCTCCGCGTCTCCGAGTCTCTGTGTCTCTGAGTCTCTGTGTCTCTGAGTCTCTGTGTCTCCGTTTCTCCGTGTCTCCGTGTCTCTGAGTCTCCGCGTCTCCGAGTCTCCGAGTCTCTGTGTCTCTGAGTCTCTGTGTCTCTGTGTCTCTGAGTCTCTGCGTCTCCTTGTCTCCGTGTCTCCATGTCTCCGCCTCTCCGAGTCTCCGAGTCTCTGTGTCTCTGAGTTTCCGAGTCTCTGTGTCTCTGAGTCTCTGAGTCTCCGAGTCTCTGTGTCTCTGAGTCTCCGAGTCTCTGTGTCTCTGAGTCTCCATGTCTCCGTGTCTCCGCTTCTCCGAGTCTCCAAGTCTCTGTGTCTCCGAGTCTCCGAGTCTCTGTGTCTCTGAGTCTCTGTGTCTCCGTTTCTCCGTGTCTCCGTGTCTCTGAGTCTCCGCGTCTCCGAGTCTCCGTGTCACTGTATCTCTGTGTCTCTGAGTCTCTGTGTCTCTGTGTCTCTGAGTCACCGTGTCTCCGCGTCTCTGAGTCTCCGAGTCTCTGTGTCTCTGAGTCTCTGAGTCCCTGGGTCTCCGTGTCTCCGTGCCTCCGTGTCTCTTAGTCTCTGTGTTTCTGTGTCTCTGAGTCTCCGTGTCTCTGAGTCTCTGCGTCTCTGAGTCTCTGTGTCTCTGTGTCACTGAGTCTCTCTGTCTCTGAGTCTCTGTGCCTCCGTGTCTCCGTGTCTCCGAGTCTCTGTCTCTCTGTGTCTCTGTGTCTCTGAGTCTGTGTCTCTGAGTCTCTGAGTCTCCGTGTCCCCGTGTCTCCGCGTCTCCGAGTCTCCGCGTCTCCGAGTCTCCGAGTCTCTGTCTCTCTGTGTCTCTGTGTCTCTGAGTCTCTGCGTCTCTGAGTCTCTGTGTCTCTGTGTCACTGAATCTCTGTGTCTCTGAGTCTCTGTGTCTCCGTGTCTCCGTTTCTCCGAGTCTCTGTCTCTCTGTGTCTCTGTGTCTCTGTGTCTCTGAGTCTCTGTGTCTCTGTGTCTCCATGTCTCCATGCCTCCGCGTCTCCGAGTCTCTCTGACTCTGAGTCTCCTAGTCTCTGTGTCTCTGTGTCTCTGAGTCTCTGTGTCTCTGAGTCTCCGTGTCTCCGCGTCTCCGCGTCTCCGAGTCTCCGTGTCTCCGTGTCTCTGAGTCTCTGTGTCTCTGTGTCTCTGAGTCTCCGTGTCTTCGAGTCTCTGTGTCTCTGTGTCTCTGAGTCTCTGAGTCTCTGTGTCTCTGAGTCTCTGTGTCTCTGAGTCTCTGAGTCTCTGTGTCTCTGTGTCTCCGTGTCTCTGAGTCTCTGTGTCTCCGTTTCTCCGTGTCTCTCTGTCTCTGTGTCTCTGCGTCTCCGTTTCTCCGAGTCTCTGTCTCTCTGTGTCTCTGTGTCTCTGAGTCTGTGTCTCTGAGTCTCTGAGTCTCCGCCTCTCCGCGTCTCCGCGTCTCCGAGTCTCCGTGTCTCCGTGTCTCTGACTCTCTATGTCTCTGTGTCTCTGTGTCTCCGTGTCTCCGCGTCTCCGAGTCTCCGAGTCTCCGAGTCTCTGAGTCTCAGTGTCTCTGTGTCTCTGAGTCTCTGTGTCTCCGTTTCTCCGTGTCTCCGTGTCTCCGCGTCTCCGAGTCTCCGTGTCACTGTGTCTCTGTGTCTCTGAGTCTCTGTGTCTCTGTGTCTCTGAGTCTCCGTGTCTCTGTGTCTCTGAGTCTCCGTGTCTCCGTGTCTCCGTGTCTCCGTGTTTCCGCGTCTCCGAGTCTCCGAGTCTCTGTGTCTCTGAGTCTCTGTGTCTCTGAGTCTCTGTGTCTCCGTTTCTCCGTGTCTCCGTGTCTCCGCGTCTCCGAGTCTCCGTGTCACTGTGTCTCTGTGTCTCTGAGTCTCTGTGTCTCTGTGTCTCTGAGTCTCCGTGTCTCCGCGTCTCTGAGTCTCCGAGTCTCCGAGTCTCTGTGTCTCTGAGTCTCTGAGTCCCTGTGTCTCCGTGTCTCCGTGCCTCCGTGTCTCTTAGTCTCTGTGTTTCTGTGTCTTGAGTCTCCGTGTCTCTGTGTCTCTGAGTCTCCGTGTCTCCGTGTCTCCGTGTCTCCGTGTTTCCGCGTCTCCGAGTCTCCGAGTCTCTGTCTCTCTGTGTCTCTGTGTCTCTGTGTCTCTGAGTCTCTGCGTCTCTGAGTCTCTGTGTCTCTGTGTCACTGAGTCTCTGTGTCTCTGAGTCTCTGTGTCTCTGTGTCTCTGAGTCTCTGTGTCTCCTAGTCTCCGCGTCTCCTGTGTCTCCGAGTCTCCGAGTCTCTGTGTCTCTGTGTCTCTGAGTCTTCGAGTCTCTGTGTCTCTGTGTCTCTGAGTCTCTGAGTCTCCGAGTCTCTTTGTCTCTGAGTCTCCGAGTCTCTGTGTCTCTGAGTCTCTGTGTCTCCGTGTCTCCGTGTCTCCGCGTCTCCGAGTCTCTGTGTCTCTGAGTCTCCTAGTCTCTGTGTCTCTGTTTCTCTGTGTCTCTGAGTCTCTGTGTCTCCGAGTCTCTGTGTCTCTGAGTCTCCGAGTCTCTGTGTCTCTGAGTCTCCATGTCTCCGTGTCTCCGCGGCTCCGAGTCTCCAAGTCTCTGTGTCTCCGAGTCTCTGTGTCTCTGAGTCTCTGAGTCTCTGTGTCTCCGTGTCTCCGTGTCTCCGCGTCTCCGAGTCTCTGTGTCTCTGAGTCTCCTAGTCTCTGTGTCTCTGTGTCTCTGAGTCTCAGTGTCTCAGTGTCTCTGAGTCTCTGTGTCTCCGTGTCTCCGTGACTCCGAGTCTCCGAGTATCTGTGTCTCTGTGACTCTGAGTCTCTGTGTATCTGTGTCTCCGAGTCTCTGTGTCTCCGTCTCTCCGTGTCTCAGTGTCTCCGCGTCTCCCAGTCTCCGAGTCTCTGTGTCTCTTAGTCTCTGTGTCTCTGAGTCTCCGTGTCTCCGTGTCTCCGTGTCTCTGAGTCTCCGCGTCTCCGAGTCTCCGTGTCACTGTGTCTCTGTGTCTCTGAGTCTCTGTGTCTCTGTGTCTCTGAGTCTCCGTGTCTCCGCGTCTCTGAGTCTCCGAGTCTCCGAGTCTCCGAGTCTCTGTGTCTCTGAGTCTCTGAGTCCCTGTGTCTCCGTGTCTCCGCGTCTCCGAGTCTCTGTGTCTCTGAGTCTCCTAGTCTCTGTGTCTCTGTTTCTCTGTGTCTCTGAGTCTCTGTGTCTCTGAGTCTCTGCGTCTCCGTGTCTCCGCGTCTCCGCGTCTCCGAGTCTCCGTGTCTCCGTGTCTCTGAGTCTCTGTGTCTCTGTGTCTCTGAGTCTCCGTGTCTTCGAGTCTCTGTGTCTCTGTGTCTCTGAGTCTCTGAGTCTCTGTGCCTCTGAGTCTCTGTGTCTCTGAGTCTCTGTGTCTCCGTGTCTCCGTGTCTCCGTGACTCCGAGTCTCCGAGTCTCTGTGTCTCTATGACTCTGAGTCTCTGTGTCTCTGTGTCTCTGAGCCTCTGTGTCTCCGTCTCTCCGTGTCTCCGTGTCTCAGTGTCTCCGCGTCTCCCAGTCTCCGAGTCTCCGAGACTCTGTGTCTCTGAGTCTCTGTGTCTCTGAGTCTCCGTGTCTCCGTGTCTCTGAGTCTCCGCGTCTCCGAGTCTCCGTGTCACTGTGTCTCTGTGTCTCTGAGTCTCTGTGTCTCTGTGTCTCTGAGTCTCCGTGTCTCCGCGTCTCTGAGTCTCCGAGTCTCCGAGTCTCAGTGTCTCTGAGTCTCTGAGTCCCTGTGTCTCCGTGCCTCCGTGTCTCTTAGTCTCTGTGTTTCTGTGTCTCTGAGTCTCCGTGTCTCTGTGTCTCTGAGTCTCCGTGTCTCCGTGTCTCCGTGTTTCCGCGTCTCCAAGTCTCCGAGTCTCTGTGTCTCTGTGTCTCTGAGTCTCTGTGTCTCTGAGTCTCTGTGTCTCCGTGTCTCCGAGTCTCTGTCTCTCTGTGTCTCTGTCTCTCTGAGTCTGTGTCTCTGAGTCTCCGTGTCTCCGTGTCTCCGCGTCTCCGAGTCTCCGAGTCTCTGTCTCTCTGTGTCTCTGTGTCTCTGAGTCTCTGCGTCTCAGAGTCTCTGTGTCCCTGTGTCACTGAGTCTCTGTGTCTCTGAGTCTCTGTGTCTCTGTGTCTCCGAGTCTCCGAGTCTCTGTGTCTCTGAGTCTCTGTGTCTCTGAGTCTCTGTGTCGCCATGTCTCCGCGTCTCCGTGTCTCCGAGTCTCCGAGTCTCTGTGTCTCTGTGTCTCTGAGTCTCTGCGTCTCCATGTCTCCGTGTCTCCGTGTCTCTGCCTCTCCGAGTCTCCGAGTCTCTGTGTCTCTGAGTCTCCGAGTCTCTGTGTCTGTGTGTCTCTGTGTCTCTGAGTCTCCGAGTCTCTGTGTCTCTGAGTCTCCGAGTCTCTGTGTCTCTGAGTCTCTGTGTCTCTGAGTCTCTGTGTCTCTGTGTCTCTGAGTCTCCGTGTCTCCGCGTCTCTGAGTCTCCGAGTCTCCGAGTCTCTGTGTCTCTGAGTCTCTGAGTCCCTGTGTCTCCGTGTCTCCGTGTCTCCGTGTCTCTTCGTCTCTGTGTCTCTGTGTCTCTGAGTCTCCGTGTCTCCGTGTCTCCGCGTCTCCGAGTCTCCGAGTCTCCGAGTCTCTGTCTCTCTGTGTCTCTGTGTCTCTATGTCTCTGAGTCTCTGCGTCTCTGAGTCTCTCTGTCTCTGTGTCTCTGAGTCTCTGTGTCTCTGAGTCTCTGTGTCTCCGTGTCTCCGTTTCTCCGAGTCTCTGTCTCTCAGTGTCTCTGTGTCTACGTGTCTCCGCGTCTCCGAGTCTCCGAATCTCTGTCTCTCTGTGTCTCTGAGTCTCCGCATCTCTGAGTCTCTGAGTCTCTGAGTCTCTGTGTCTCTGAGTCTCTGTGTCTCTGAGTCTCTGTGTCTCTGTGTCTCCGTGTCTCTGCGTCTCTGAGTCTCTGTGTCTCTGTGTCTCTGGGTATCTGTGTCTCTGAGTCTCCGTGTCTCCGTGTCTCCGCGTCTCTGAGTCCCTGTGTCTCTGTGTCTCCGTGTCTCCGTGTCTCTGCGTCTCTGAGACGCTGAGTCTCTGTGTCTCTGAGTCTCTGTGTCTCCGCGTCTCCGTGTCTCCGTGTCTCCGCGTCTCCGATTCTCCGACTCTCTGTCTCTCTGTGTCTCTGAGTCTCTGAGTCTCCGCGTCTCTGAGACTCTGAGTCTCTGTGTCTCTGAGTCTCTGTGTCTCTGAGTCTCTGTGTCTCTGTGTCTCCGTGTCTCTGCGTCTCCGAGTCTCCGAGTCTCCGAGTCTCTCTCTCTCTGAGTCTCCGCATCTCTGAGTTTCTGAGTCTCCGCGTCTCTGTGTCTCTGTGTCTCTGAGTCTCTGTGTCTCTGAGTCTCTGTGTCTCCATGTCTCCGCGTCTCCGCGTCTCCAAGTCTCCGTGTCCCCGTGTCTCCGTGTCTCTGAGTCTCTGTGTCTCTGTGTCTCTGAGTCTCCGTGTCTTCGAGTCTCTGTGTCTCTGTGTCTCTGAGTCTCTGAGTCTCTGTGTCTCTGAGTCTATGTGTCTCTGAGTCTCTGTGTCTCCGTGTCTCCGCGTCTCCGAGTCTCCGAGTCTCTGAGTCTCCGAGTCTCTGTCTCTCTCTGTCTCTGTGTCTCTGAGTCTCTGCGTCGCTGAGTCTCTGTGTCACTGAGTCTCTGTGTCTCTGAGTCTCTGTGTCTCTGTGTCTCCGAGTCTCTGTGTCTCTGTGTCTCTGAGTCTCTGCGTCTCCATGTCTCCGTGTCTCCGTGTCTCCGCCTCTCCGAGTCTCCGAGTCTCTGTGTCTCTGTGTCTCTGAGCCTCTGTGTCTTCGTGTCTCCGTGACTCCGAGTCTCCGAGTCTCTGTGTCTCTGTGACTCTGAGTCTCTGTGTCTCTGTGTCTCTGAGTCTCTCTGTCTCCGTCTCTCCGTGTCTCCGTGTCTCAGTGTCTACGCGTCTCCCAGTCTCCGAGTCTCTGAGTCTCTGTGTCTCTGAGTCTCTGTGTCTCTGAGTCTCTGTGTCTCCGTTTCTCCGTGTCTCCGTGTCTCTGAGTCTCCGCGTCTCCGAGTCTCCGAGTCACTGTGTCTCTGTGTCTCTGAGTCTCTGTGTCTCGGAGTCTCCGTGTCTCCGCGTCTCTGAGTCTCCGAGTCTCCGACTCTCTGTGTCTCTGAGTCTCTGTGTCTCTGTGTCTCCGAGTCTCTGAGTCTCCGTGTCTCTGTGTCTCTGAGTCTCCGTGTCTCCGTGTCTCCGTGTTTCCGCGTCTCCGAGTCTCCGAGTCTCTGTGTCTCTGTGTCTCTGAGTCTCTGTGTCTCTGTGTCTCTGTGTCTCTGAGTCTCTGTGTCTCCGTGTCTCCGAGTCTCTGTCTCTCTGTGTCTCTGTGTCTCTGAGTCTGTGTCTCTGAGTCTCTGAGTCTCCGTGTCTCCCTGTCTCCGCGTCTCCGAGTCTCCGAGTCTCTGTCTCTCTGTGTCTCTGTGTCTCTGAGTCTCTGCGTCCCTGAGTCTCTGTGTCTCTGTGTCACTGAGTCTCTGTGTCTCTGTGTCTCCGTTTCTCCGAGTCTCTGTCTCTCTGTGTCTCTGTGTCTCTGAGTCTGTGTCTCTGAGTCTCTGAGTCTCCGTGTCTCCGCGTCTCCGAGTCTCCGTGTCTCCGTGTCTCTGAGTCTCTATGTCTCTGTGTCTCTGAGTCTCCGTGTCTTCGAGTCTCTGTGTCTCTGTGTCTCTGAGTCTCTGAGTCTCTGCGTCTCCGTGTCTCCGCGTCTCCGAGTCTCCGTGACTCCGAGTCTCCGAGTCTCTGTGTCTCTGTGACTCTGAGTCTCTGTGTCTCTGTGTCTCTGAGTCTCTGAGTCTCTGCGTCTCCGTGTCTCCGCGTCTCCGAGTCTCCGTGACTCCGAGTCTCCGAGTCTCTGTGTCTCTGTTTCTCTGTGTCTCTGAGTCTCTGTGTCTCTGAGTCTCCGTGTCTCCGCGTCTCCGCGTCTCCGAGTCTCCGTCTCTCCGTGTCTCTGAGTCTCTGTGTCTCTGTGTCTCTGAGTCTCTGTGTCTTCGAGTCTCTGTGTCTCTGTGTCTCTGAGTCTCTGAGTCTCTGTGCCACTGAGTCTCTGTGTCTCTGAGTCTCTTAGTCCCTGTGTCTCCGTGTCTCCGCGTCTCCGAGTCTCCGAGTCTCCGAGTCTCTGTGTCTCTGTGTCTCTGAGTCTCTGAGTCTCTGAGTCTCCGTGTCTCCGTGTCTCCGTGTTTCCGTGTCTCCGAGTCTCCGAGTCTCTGTGTCTCTGTGTCTCTGAGTCTCTGTGTCTCCGTGTCTCCGAGTCTCTGTCTCTCTGTGTCTCTGTGTCTCTGAGTCTGTGTCTCTGAGTCTCTGAGTCTCCGTGTCTCCCTGTCTCCGCGTCTCCGAGTCTCCGATTCTCTGTCTCTCTGTGTCTCTGTGTCTCTGAGTCTCTGCGTCCCTGAGTCTCTGTGTCTCTGTGTCACTGAGTCTCTGTGTCTCTGAGTCTCTGTGTCTCTGTGTCTCCGTTTCTCCGAGTCTCTGTCTCTCTGTGTCTCTGTGTCTCTGAGTCTGTGTCTCTGAGTCTCTGAGTCTCCGCGTCTCCGCGCCTCCGCGTCTCCGAGTCTCCGTGTCTCCGTGTCTCTGAGTCTCTATGTCTCTGTGTCTCCGTGTCTCCGCGTCTCCGAGTCTCCGAGTCTCCGAGTCTCTGACTCTCAGTGTCTCTGTGTCTCTGAGTCTCTGTGTCTCCGTGTCTCCGTGACTCCGAGTCTCCGAGTCTCTGTGTCTCTGTGACTCTGAGTCTCTGTGTCTCTGTGTCTCTGAGTCTCTGTGTCTCCGTCTCTCCGTGTCTCCGTGTCTCAGTGTCACCGCGTCTCCGAGTCTCCGAGTCTCTGTGTCTCTGAGTCTCTGTGTCTCTGAGTCTCTGTGTCTCCGTTTCTCCGTGTCTCCGTGTCTCCGCGTCTCCGAGTCTCCGTGTCACTGTGTCTCTGTGTCTCTGAGTCTCTGTGTCTCTGTGTCTCTGAGTCTCCGTGTCTCCGCGTCTCTGAGTCTCCGAGTCTCCGAGTCTCTGTGTCTCTGAGTCCCTGTGTCGCCGTGTCTCCGTGCCTCCGTGTCTCTTAGTCTCTGTGTTTCTGTGTCTTGAGTCTCCGTGTCTCTGTGTCTCTGAGTCTCCGTGTCTCCGTGTCTCCGTGTCTCCGTGTTTCCGCGTCTCCGAGTCTCCGAGTCTCTGTCTCTCTGTGTCTCTGTGTCTCTGTGTCTCTGAGTCTCTGCGTCTCTGAGTCTCTGTGTCTCTGTGTCACTGAGTCTCTGTGTCTCTGAGTCTCTGTGTCTCTGTGTCTCCGAGTCTCCGAGTCTCTGTGTCTCTGAGTCTCTGTGTCTCTGTGTCTCTGAGTCTCTGTGTCTCCATGTCTCCGCGTCTCCTGTGTCTCCGAGTCTCCGAGTCTCTGTGTCTCTGTGTCTCTGAGTCTCTGCGTCTCCATGTCTCCGTGTCTCCGTGTCTCCGCCTCTCCGAGTCTCCGAGTCTCTGTGTCTCTGAGTCTTCGAGTCTCTGTGTCTCTGTGTCTCTGAGTCTCTGAGTCTCCGAGTCTCTTTGTCTCTGAGTCTCCGAGTCTCTGTGTCTCTGAGTCTCCATGTCTCCGTGTCTCCGCGTCTCCGAGTCTCCAAGTCTCTGTGTCTCCGAGTCTCCGAGTCTCTGTGTCTCTGTGTCTCTGAGTCTCTGTGTCTCCGTGTCTCCGCGTCTCCGAGTCTCTGTGTCTCTGAGTCTCCTAGTCTCTGTGTCTCTGTTTCTCTGTGTCTCTGTGTCTCTGTGTCTCTGAGTCTCAGTGTCTCAGTGTCTCTGAGTCTCTGTGTCTCCGTGTCTCCGTGACTCCGAGTCTCCGAGTATCTGTGTCTCTGTGACTCTGAGTCTCTGTGTATCTGTGTCTCCGAGTCTCTGTGTCTCCGTCTCTCCGTGTCTCAGTGTCTCCGCGTCTCCCAGTCTCCGAGTCTCTGTGTCTCTGAGTCTCTGTGTCTCTGAGTCTCCGTGTCTCCGTGTCTCCGTGTCTCTGAGTCTCCGCGTCTCCGAGTCTCCGTGTCACTGTGTCTCTGTGTCTCTGAGTCTCTGTGTCTCTGTGTCTCTGAGTCTCCGTGTCTCCGCGTCTCCGAGTCTCCGAGTCTCCGAGTCTCTGTGTCTCTGAGTCTCTGAGTCCCTGTGTCTCCGTGTCTCCGCGTCTCCGAGTCTCTGTGTCTCTGAGTCTCCTAGTCTCTGTGTCTCTGTTTCTCTGTGTCTCTGAGTCTCTGTGTCTCTGAGTCTCTGTGTCTCCGTGTCTCCGCGTCTCCGCGTCTCCGAGTCTCCGTGTCTCCGTGTCTCTGAGTCTCTGTGTCTCTGTGTCTCTGAGTCTCCGTGTCTTCGAGTCTCTGTGTCTCTGTGTCTCTGAGTCTCTGAGTCTCTGTGCCTCTGAGTCTCTGTGTCTCTGAGTCTCTGTGTCTCCGTGTCTCCGTGTCTCCGTGACTCCGAGTCTCCGAGTCTCTGTGTCTCTGTGACTCTGAGTCTCTGTGTCTCTGTGTCTCTGAGCCTCTGTGTCTCCGTCTCTCCGTGTCTCCATGTCTCAGTGTCTCCGCGTCTCCGAGTCTCCGAGTCTCCGAGACTCTGTGTCTCTGAGTCTCTGTGTCTCTGAGTCTCCGTGTCTCCGTGTCTCTGAGTCTCCGCGTCTCCGAGTCTCCGTGTCACTGTGTCTCTGTGTCTCTGAGTCTCTGTGTCTCTGTGTCTCTGACTCTCCGAGTCTCCGAGTCTCAGTGTCTCTGAGTCTCTGAGTCCCTGTGTCTCCGTGCCTCCGTGTCTCTTATTCTCTGTGTTTCTGTGTCTCTGAGTCTCCGTGTCTCTGTGGCTCTGAGTCTCCGTGTCTCCGTGTCTCCGCGTCTCCAAGTCTCCGAGTCTCTGTGTCTCTGTGTCTCTGAGTCTCTGTGTCTCTGAGTCTCTGTGTCTCCGTGTCTCCGAGTCTCTGTCTCTCTGTGTCTCTGTCTCTCTGAGTCTGTGTCTCTGAGTCTCTGAGTCTCCGTGTCTCCGCGTCTCCGAGTCTCCGAGTCTCTGTCTCTCTGTGTCTCTGTGTCTCTGAGTCTCTGCGTCTCTGAGTCTCTGTGTCCCTGTGTCACTGAGTCTCTGTGTCTCTGAGTCTCTGTGTCTCTGTGTCTCCGAGTCTCCGAGTCTCTGTGTCTCTGAGTCTCTGTGTCTCTGAGTCTCTGTGTCGCCATGTCTCCGCGTCTCCGTGTCTCCGAGTCTCCGAGTCTCTGTGTCTCTGAGTCTCTGCGTCTCCATGTCTCCGTGTCTCCGTGTCTCTGCCTCTCCGAGTCTCCGAGTCTCTGTGTCTCTGAGTCTCCGAGTCTCTGTGTCTGTGTGTCTCTGTGTCTCTGAGTCTCCGAGTCTCTGTGTCTCTGAGTCTCCGAGTCTCTGTGTCTCTGAGTCTCTGTGTCTCTGAGTCTCTGTGTCTCTGTGTCTCTGAGTCTCCTTGTCTCCGCGTCTCTGAGTCTCCGAGTCTCCGAGTCTCTGTGTCTCTGAGTCTCTGAGTCCCTGTGTCTCCGTGTCTCCGTGTCTCTTCGTCTCTGTGTCTCTGTGTCTCTGAGTCTCCGTGTCTCCGTGTCTCCGCGTCTCCGAGTCTCCGAGTCTCTGTCTCTCTGTGTCTCTGTGTCTCTATGTCTCTGAGTCTCTGCGTCTCTGAGTCTCTCTGTCTCTGTGTCTCTGAGTCTCTGTGTCTCTGAGTCTCTGTGTCTCCGTGTCTCCGTTTCTCCGAGTCTCTGTCTCTCAGTGTCTCTGTGTCTACGTGTCTCCGCGTCTCCGAGTCTCCGAGTCTCTGTCTCTCTGTGTCTCTGAGTCTCCGCATCTCTGAGTCTCTGAGTCTCTGAGTCTCTGTGTCTCTGAGTCTCTGTGTCTCTGAGTCTCTGTGTCTCTGTGTCTCCGTGTCTCTGCGTCTCTGAGTCTCTGTGTCTCTGTGTCTCTGGGTATCTGTGTCTCTGAGTCTCCGTGTCTCCGTGTCTCCGGGTCTCTGAGTCCCTGTGTCTCTGTGTCTCCGTGTCTCCGTGTCTCTGCGTCTCTGAGACGCTGAGTCTCTGTGTCTCTGAGTCTCTGTGTCTCCGCGTCTCCGTGTCTCCGTGTCTCCGCGTCTCCGATTCTCCGACTCTCTGTCTCTCTGTGTCTCTGAGTCTCTGAGTCTCCGCGTCTCTGAGACTCTGAGTCTCTGTGTCTCTGAGTCTCTGTGTCTCTGAGTCTCTGTGTCTCTGTGTCTCCGTGTCTCTGCGTCTCCGAGTCTCCGAGTCTCCGAGTCTCTCTCTCTCTGAGTCTCCGCATCTCTGAGTCTCTGAGTCTCCGCGTCTCTGAGTCTCTGAGTCTCTGAGTCTCTGTGTCTCTGAGTCTCTGAGTCTCTGTATCTCCGTGTCTCCGTGACTCCGCGTCTCTGAGTCTCTGTGTCTCTGAGTCTCCTAGTCTCTGTGTCTCTGTGTCTCTGAGTCTCAGTGTCTCAGTGTCTCTGAGTCTCTGTGTCTCCGTGTCTCCGTGACTCCGAGTCTCCGAGTCTCTGTGTCTCTGTGACTCTGAGTCTCTGTGTATCTGTGTCTCCGAGTCTCTGTGTCTCCGTCTCTCCGTGTCTCAGTGTCTCCGCGTCTCCCAGTCTCCGAGTCTCTGTGTCTCTGAGTCTCTGTGTCTCTGAGTCTCCGTGTCTCCGTGTCTACGTGTCTCTGAGTCTCCGCGTCTCCGAGTCTCCGTGTCACTGTGTCTCTGTGTCTCTGAGTCTCTGTGTCTCTGTGTCTCTGAGTCTCCGTGTCTCCGCGTCTCTGAGTCTCCGAGTCTCCGAGTCTCTGTGTCTCTGAGTCTCTGAGTCCCTGTGTCTCCGTGTCTCCGCGTCTCCGAGTCTCTGTGTCTCTGAGTCTCCTAGTCTCTGTGTCTCTGTTTCTCTGTATCTCTGAGTCTCTGTGTCTCTGAGTCTTTGTGTCTCCGTGTCTCCGCGTCTCCGCGTCTCCGAGTCTCCGTGTCTCCGTGTCTCTGAGTCTCTGAGTCTCTGAGTCTCTGAGTCTCCGTGTCTCCGTGTCTCCGTGTTTCCGCGTCTCCGAGTCTCCGAGTCTCTGTGTCTCTGTGTCTCTGAGTCTCTGTGTCTCCGTGTCTCCGAGTCTCTGTCTCTCTGTGTCTCTGTGTCTCTGAGTCTGTGTCTCTGAGTCTCTGAGTCTCCGTGTCTCCCTGTCTCCGCGTCTCCGAGTCTCCGATTCTCTGTCTCTCTGTGTCTCTGTGTCTCTGAGTCTCTGCGTCCCTGAGTCTCTGTGTCTCTGTGTCACTGAGTCTCTGTGTCTCTGAGTCTCTGTGTCTCTGTGTCTCCGTTTCTCCGAGTCTCTGTCTCTCTGTGTCTCTGTGTCTCTGAGTCTGTGTCTCTGAGTCTCTGAGTCTCCGCGTCTCCGCGCCTCCGCGTCTCCGAGTCTCCGTGTCTCCGTGTCTCTGAGTCTCTATGTCTCTGTGTCTCCGTGTCTCCGCGTCTCCGAGTCTCCGAGTCTCCGAGTCTCTGACTCTCAGTGTCTCTGTGTCTCTGAGTCTCTGTGTCTCCGTGTCTCCGTGACTCCGAGTCTCCGAGTCTCTGTGTCTCTGTGACTCTGAGTCTCTGTGTCTCTGTGTCTCTGAGTCTCTGTGTCTCCGTCTCTCCGTGTCTCCGTGTCTCAGTGTCACCGCGTCTCCGAGTCTCCGAGTCTCTGTGTCTCTGAGTCTCTGTGTCTCTGAGTCTCTGTGTCTCCGTTTCTCCGTGTCTCCGTGTCTCCGCGTCTCCGAGTCTCCGTGTCACTGTGTCTCTGTGTCTCTGAGTCTCTGTGTCTCTGTGTCTCTGAGTCTCCGTGTCTCCGCGTCTCTGAGTCTCCGAGTCTCCGAGTCTCTGTGTCTCTGAGTCTCTGAGTCCCTGTGTCGCCGTGTCTCCGTGCCTCCGTGTCTCTTAGTCTCTGTGTTTCTGTGTCTTGAGTCTCCGTGTCTCTGTGTCTCTGAGTCTCCGTGTCTCCGTGTCTCCGTGTCTCCGTGTTTCCGCGTCTCCGAGTCTCCGAGTCTCTGTCTCTCTGTGTCTCTGTGTCTCTGTGTCTCTGAGTCTCTGCGTCTCTGAGTCTCTGTGTCTCTGTGTCACTGAGTCTCTGTGTCTCTGAGTCTCTGTGTCTCTGTGTCTCCGAGTCTCCGAGTCTCTGTGTCTCTGAGTCTCTGTGTCTCTGTGTCTCTGAGTCTCTGTGTCTCCATGTCTCCGCGTCTCCTGTGTCTCCGAGTCTCCGAGTCTCTGTGTCTCTGTGTCTCTGAGTCTCTGCGTCTCCATGTCTCCGTGTCTCCGTGTCTCCGCCTCTCCGAGTCTCCGAGTCTCTGTGTCTCTGAGTCTTCGAGTCTCTGTGTCTCTGTGTCTCTGAGTCTCTGAGTCTCCGAGTCTCTTTGTCTCTGAGTCTCCGGGTCTCTGTGTCTCTGAGTCTCCATGTCTCCGTGTCTCCGCGTCTCCGAGTCTCCAAGTCTCTGTGTCTCCGAGTCTCCGAGTCTCTGTGTCTCTGTGTCTCTGAGTCTCTGTGTCTCCGTGTCTCCGCGTCTCCGAGTCTCTGTGTCTCTGAGTCTCCTAGTCTCTGTGTCTCTGTTTCTCTGTGTCTCTGAGTCTCTGTGTCTCCGAGTCTCTGTGTCTCTGAGTCTCCTAGTCTCTGTGTCTCTGTGTCTCTGAGTCTCAGTGTCTCAGTGTCTCTGAGTCTCTGTGTCTCCGTGTCTCCGTGACTCCGAGTCTCCGAGTATCTGTGTCTCTGTGACTCTGAGTCTCTGTGTATCTGTGTCTCCGAGTCTCTGTGTCTCCGTCTCTCCGTGTCTCAGTGTCTCCGCGTCTCCCAGTCTCCGAGTCTCTGTGTCTCTGAGTCTCTGTGTCTCTGAGTCTCCGTGTCTCCGTGTCTCTGAGTCTCCGCGTCTCCGAGTCTCCGTGTCACTGTGTCTCTGTGTCTCTGAGTCTCTGTGTCTCTGTGTCTCTGAGTCTCCGTGTCTCCGCGTCTCCGAGTCTCCGAGTCTCCGAGTCTCTGTGTCTCTGAGTCTCTGAGTCCCTGTGTCTCCGTGTCTCCGCGTCTCCGAGTCTCTGTGTCTCTGAGTCTCCTAGTCTCTGTGTCTCTGTTTCTCTGTGTCTCTGAGTCTCTGTGTCTCTGAGTCTCTGTGTCTCCGTGTCTCCGCGTCTCCGCGTCTCCGAGTCTCCGTGTCTCCGTGTCTCTGAGTCTCTGTGTCTCTGTGTCTCTGAGTCTCCGTGTCTTCGAGTCTCTGTGTCTCTGTGTCTCTGAGTCTCTGAGTCTCTGTGCCTCTGAGTCTCTGTGTCTCTGAGTCTCTGTGTCTCCGTGTCTCCGTGTCTCCGTGACTCCGAGTCTCCGAGTCTCTGTGTCTCTGTGACTCTGAGTCTCTGTGTCTCTGTGTCTCTGAGCCTCTGTGTCTCCGTCTCTCCGTGTCTCCATGTCTCAGTGTCTCCGCGTCTCCGAGTCTCCGAGTCTCCGAGACTCTGTGTCTCTGAGTCTCTGTGTCTCTGAGTCTCCGAGTCTCTGTGTCTCTGTGTCTCTGTGTCTCTGAGTCTCCGAGTCTCCGAGTCTCAGTGTCTCTGAGTCTCTGAGTCCCTGTGTCTCCGTGCCTCCGTGTCTCTTATTCTCTGTGTTTCTGTGTCTCTGAGTCTCCGTGTCTCTGTGGCTCTGAGTCTCCGTGTCTCCGTGTCTCCGCGTCTCCAAGTCTCCGAGTCTCTGTGTCTCTGTGTCTCTGAGTCTCTGTGTCTCTGAGTCTCTGTGTCTCCGTGTCTCCGAGTCTCTGTCTCTCTGTGTCTCTGTCTCTCTGAGTCTGTGTCTCTGAGTCTCTGAGTCTCCGTGTCTCCGCGTCTCCGAGTCTCCGAGTCTCTGTCTCTCTGTGTCTCTGTGTCTCTGAGTCTCTGCGTCTCTGAGTCTCTGTGTCCCTGTGTCACTGAGTCTCTGTGTCTCTGAGTCTCTGTGTCTCTGTGTCTCCGAGTCTCCGAGTCTCTGTGTCTCTGAGTCTCTGTGTCTCTGAGTCTCTGTGTCGCCATGTCTCCGCGTCTCCGTGTCTCCGAGTCTCCGAGTCTCTGTGTCTCTGAGTCTCTGCGTCTCCATGTCTCCGTGTCTCCGTGTCTCTGCCTCTCCGAGTCTCCGAGTCTCTGTGTCTCTGAGTCTCCGAGTCTCTGTGTCTGTGTGTCTCTGTGTCTCTGAGTCTCCGAGTCTCTGTGTCTCTGAGTCTCCGAGTCTCTGTGTCTCTGAGTCTCTGTGTCTCTGAGTCTCTGTGTCTCTGTGTCTCTGAGTCTCCTTGTCTCCGCGTCTCTGAGTCTCCGAGTCTCCGAGTCTCTGTGTCTCTGAGTCTCTGAGTCCCTGTGTCTCCGTGTCTCCGTGTCTCTTCGTCTCTGTGTCTCTGTGTCTCTGAGTCTCCGTGTCTCCGTGTCTCCGCGTCTCCGAGTCTCCGAGTCTCTGTCTCTCTGTGTCTCTGTGTCTCTATGTCTCTGAGTCTCTGCGTCTCTGAGTCTCTCTGTCTCTGTGTCTCTGAGTCTCTGTGTCTCTGAGTCTCTGTGTCTCCGTGTCTCCGTTTCTCCGAGTCTCTGTCTCTCAGTGTCTCTGTGTCTACGTGTCTCCGCGTCTCCGAGTCTCCGAGTCTCTGTCTCTCTGTGTCTCTGAGTCTCCGCATCTCTGAGTCTCTGAGTCTCTGAGTCTCTGTGTCTCTGAGTCTCTGTGACTCTGAGTCTCTGTGTCTCTGTGTCTCCGTGTCTCTGCGTCTCTGAGTCTCTGTGTCTCTGTGTCTCTGGGTATCTGTGTCTCTGAGTCTCCGTGTCTCCGTGTCTCCGGGTCTCTGAGTCCCTGTGTCTCTGTGTCTCCGTGTCTCCGTGTCTCTGCGTCTCTGAGACGCTGAGTCTCTGTGTCTCTGAGTCTCTGTGTCTCCGCGTCTCCGTGTCTCCGTGTCTCCGCGTCTCCGATTCTCCGACTCTCTGTCTCTCTGTGTCTCTGAGTCTCTGAGTCTCCGCGTCTCTGAGACTCTGAGTCTCTGTGTCTCTGAGTCTCTGTGTCTCTGAGTCTCTGTGTCTCTGTGTCTCCGTGTCTCTGCGTCTCCGAGTCTCCGAGTCTCCGAGTCTCTCTCTCTCTGAGTCTCCGCATCTCTGAGTCTCTGAGTCTCCGCGTCTCTGAGTCTCTGAGTCTCTGAGTCTCTGTGTCTCTGAGTCTCTGAGTCTCTGTATCTCCGTGTCTCCGTGACTCCGCGTCTCTGAGTCTCTGTGTCTCTGAGTCTCCTAGTCTCTGTGTCTCTGTGTCTCTGAGTCTCAGTGTCTCAGTGTCTCTGAGTCTCTGTGTCTCCGTGTCTCCGTGACTCCGAGTCTCCGAGTCTCTGTGTCTCTGTGACTCTGAGTCTCTGTGTATCTGTGTCTCCGAGTCTCTGTGTCTCCGTCTCTCCGTGTCTCAGTGTCTCCGCGTCTCCCAGTCTCCGAGTCTCTGTGTCTCTGAGTCTCTGTGTCTCTGAGTCTCCGTGTCTCCGTGTCTACGTGTCTCTGAGTCTCCGCGTCTCCGAGTCTCCGTGTCACTGTGTCTCTGTGTCTCTGAGTCTCTGTGTCTCTGTGTCTCTGAGTCTCCGTGTCTCCGCGTCTCTGAGTCTCCGAGTCTCCGAGTCTCTGTGTCTCTGAGTCTCTGAGTCCCTGTGTCTCCGTGTCTCCGCGTCTCCGAGTCTCTGTGTCTCTGAGTCTCCTAGTCTCTGTGTCTCTGTTTCTCTGTATCTCTGAGTCTCTGTGTCTCTGAGTCTCTGTGTCTCTGAGTCTCTGTGTCTCTGTGTCTCCGTGTCTCTGCGTCTCCGAGTCTCCGAGTCTCCGAGTCTCTCTCTCTCTGAGTCTCCGCATCTCTGAGTCTCTGAGTCTCCGCGTCTCTGAGTCTCTGAGTCTCTGAGTCTCTGTGTCTCTGAGTCTCTGAGTCTCTGTATCTCCGTGTCTCCGTGACTCCGCGTCTCTGAGTCTCTGTGTCTCTGAGTCTCCTAGTCTCTGTGTCTCTGTGTCTCTGAGTCTCAGTGTCTCAGTGTCTCTGAGTCTCTGTGTCTCCGTGTCTCCGTGACTCCGAGTCTCCGAGTCTCTGTGTCTCTGTGTCTCTGTGACTCTGAGTCTCTGTGTATCTGTGTCTCCGAGTCTCTGTGTCTCCGTCTCTCCGTGTCTCAGTGTCTCCGCGTCTCCCAGTCTCCGAGTCTCTGTGTCTCTGAGTCTCTGTGTCTCTGAGTCTCCGTGTCTCCGTGTCTACGTGTCTCTGAGTCTCCGCGTCTCCGAGTCTCCGTGTCACTGTGTCTCTGTGTCTCTGAGTCTCTGTGTCTCTGTGTCTCTGAGTCTCCGTGTCTCCGCGTCTCTGAGTCTCCGAGTCTCCGAGTCTCTGTGTCTCTGAGTCTCTGAGTCCCTGTGTCTCCGTGTCTCCGCGTCTCCGAGTCTCTGTGTCTCTGAGTCTCCTAGTCTCTGTGTCTCTGTTTCTCTGTATCTCTGAGTCTCTGTGTCTCTGAGTCTTTGTGTCTCCGTGTCTCCGCGTCTCCGCGTCTCCGAGTCTCCGTGTCTCCGTGTCTCTGAGTCTCTGTGTCTCTGTGTCTCTGAGTCTCCGTGTCTTCGAGTCTCTGTGTCTCTGTGTCTCTGAGTCTCTGAGTCTCTGTGCCTCTGAGTCTCTGTGTCTCTGAGTCTCTGTGTCTCCGTGTCTCCGTGTCTCCGTGACTCCGAGTCTCCGAGTCTCTGTGTCTCTGTGACTCTGAGTCTCTGTGTCTCTGTGTCTCTGAGCCTCTGTGTCTCCGTCTCTCCGTCTCTCCGTGTCTCAGTGTCTCCGCGTCTCCCAGTCTCCGAGTCTCCGAGTCTCTGTGTCTCTGAGTCTCTGTGTCTCCGTGTCTCCGTGTCTCCGTGTCTCTGAGTCTCCGCGTCTCCGAGTCTCCGTGTCACTGTGTCTCTGTGTCTCTGAGTCTCTGTGTCTCTGAGTCTCTGTGTCTCTGTGTCTCTGAGTCTCCGTGTCTCCGCGTCTCTGAGTCTCCGAGTCTCCGAGTCTCCGAGTCTCTGTGTCTCTGAGTCTCTGAGTCCCTGTGTCTCCGTGCCTCCTTGTCTCTTAGTCTCTGTGTTTCTGCGTCTCTGAGTCTCCGTGTCTCTGTGTCTCTGAGTCTCCGTGTCTCCGTGTCTCCGTGTCTCCGTGTTTCCGCGTCTCCGAGTCTCCGAGTCTCTGTGTCTCTGTGTCTCTGAGTCTCTGTGTCTCTGAGTCTCTGTGTCTCCGTGTCTCCGAGTCTCTGTCTCTCTGTGTCTCTGTCTCTCTGAGTCTGTGTCTCTGAGTCTCTGAGTCTCCGTGTCTACGTGTCTACGTGTCTCCGCGTCTCCGAGTCTCCGAGTCTCCGAGTCTCTGTCACTCTGTGTCTCTGTGTCTCTGAGTCTCTGCGTCTCTGAGTCTCTGTGTCCCTGTGTCACTGAGTCTCTGTGTCTCTGAGTCTCTGTGTCTCTGTGTCTCCGAGTCTCCGAGTCTCTGTGTCTCTGAGTCTCCGAGTCTCTGTGTCTGTGTGTCTCTGTGTCTCTGAGTCTCCGAGTCTCTGTGTCTCTGAGTCTCCGAGTCTCTGTGTCTCTGAGTCTCCATGTCTCCGTGTCTCCGCGTCTCTGAGTCTCTGAGTCTCTGAGTCTCTTTGTCTCTGAGTCTCTGTGTCTCTGAGTCTCTGTGTCTCTGTGTCTCCGTGCCTCCGTGTCTCCGTGTCTCCGTGTCTCCGTGTTTCCGCGTCTCCGAGTCTCCGAGTCTCTGTGTCTCTGTGTCTCTGAGTCTCTGTGTCTCTGAGTCTCTGTGTCTCCGTGTCTCCGAGTCTCTGTCTCTCTGTGTCTCTGTCTCTCTGAGTCTGTGTCTCTGAGTCTCTGAGTCTCCGTGTCTACGTGTCTCCGCGTCTCCGAGTCTCCGAGTCTCCGAGTCTCTGTCTCTCTGTGTCTCTGTGTCTCTGAGTCTCTGCGTCTCTGAGTCTCTGTGTCCCTGTGTCACTGAGTCTCTTTGTCTCTGAGTCTCTGTGTCTCTGTGTCTCCGAGTCTCCGAGTCTCTGTGTCTCTGAGTCTCTGTGTCTCTGTGTCTCTGAGTCTCTGTGTCTCCATGTCTCCGCGTCTCCGTGTCTCCGAGTCTCCGAGTCTCTGTGTCTCTGTGTCTCTGAGTCTCTGCATCTCCATGTCTCCGTGTCTCCGTGTCTCTGCCTCTCCGAGTCTCCGAGTCTCTATGTCTCTGAGTCTCCGAGTCTCTGTGTCTGTGTGTCTCTGTGTCTCTGAGTCTCCGAGTCTCTGTGTCTCTGAGTCTCCGAGTCTCTGTGTCTCTGAGTCTCCATGTCTCCGTGTCTCCGCGGCTCCGAGTCTCCAAGTCTCTGTGTCTCCGAGTCACCGAGTCTCAGTGTCTCTGAGTCTCTGTGTCTCCGTGTCTCCGTGTCTCCGCGTCTCCGAGTCTCTGTGTCTCTGAGTCTCCTAGTCTCTGTGTCTCTGTGTCTCTGAGTCTCAGTGTCTCAGTGTCTCTGAGTCTCTGTGTCTCCGTGTCTCAGTGTCTCCGCGTCTCCCAGTCTCCGAGTCTCCGAGTCTCTGTGTCTCTGAGTCTCTGTGTCTCTGAGTCTCTGTGTCTCTGTGTCTCTGAGTCTCCGTGTCTCCGCGTCTCTGAGTCTCCGAGTCTCCGAGTCTCTTAGTCTCTGTGTCTCCGTGTCTCCGTGTCTCCGCGTCTCCGAGTCTCTGTGTCTCTGAGTCTCCTAGTCTCTGTGTCTCTGTGTCTCTGTGTCTCTGAGTCTCTGTGTCTCCGTGTCTCCGCGTCTCCGCGTCTCCGAGTCTCCGTGTCTCCGTGTCTCTGAGTCTCTGAGTCTCTGTGTCTCTGTGTCTCTGAGTCTCCGTGTCTTCGAGTCCCTGTGTCTCTGTGTCTCTGAGTCTCTGAGCCTCTGTGTCTCTGAGTGTCTGTGTCTCTGAGTCTCTGTGTCTCCGTGGCTCCGCGTCTCCGAGTCTCCGAGTCTCTGAGTCTCAGTGTCTCTGTGTCTCTGAGTCTCCGTGTCTCCGCGTCTCTGAGTCTCCGAGTCTCCGAGTCTCTTAGTCTCTGTGTCTCCGTGTCTCCGTGTCTCCGCGTCTCCGAGTCTCTGTGTCTCTGAGTCTCCTAGTCTCTGTGTCTCTGTGTCTCTGTGTCTCTGAGTCTCTGTGTCTCCGTGTCTCCGCGTCTCCGCGTCTCCGAGTCTCCGTGTCTCCGTGTCTCTGAGTCTCTGAGTCTCTGTGTCTCTGTGTCTCTGAGTCTCCGTGTCTTCGAGTCCCTGTGTCTCTGTGTCTCTGAGTCTCTGAGCCTCTGTGTCTCTGAGTGTCTGTGTCTCTGAGTCTCTGTGTCTCCGTGGCTCCGCGTCTCCGAGTCTCCGAGTCTCTGTGTCTCTGTGACTCTGTGTCTCTGAGTCTCTGTGTCTCTGAGTCTCTGTGTCTCCGTTTCTCCGTGTCTCCGTGTCTCTGAGCATCCGCGTCTCCGAGTCTCCGTGTCACTGTGTCTCTGTGTCTCTGAGTCTCTGTGTCTCTGTGTCTCTGAGTCTCCGTGTCTCTGAGTCTCCGTGTCTCCGCGTCTCTGAGTCTCCGAGTCTCTGTGTCTCTGAGTCTCTGAGTCCCTGTGTCTCCGTGTCTCCGTGTCTCCGTGTCTCTTAGTCTCTGTGTCTCTGTGTCTCTGAGTCTCCGTGTCTCCGTGTCTCCGCGTCTCCGAGTCTCCGAGTCTCTGTCTCTCTGTGTCTCTGTGTCTCTATGTCTCTGAGTCTCTGCGTCTCTGAGTCTCTCTGTCTCTGTGTCTCTGAGTCTCTGTGTCTCTGAGTCTCTGTGTCTCCGTGTCTCCGTTTCTCCGAGTCTCTGTCTCTCAGTGTCTCTGAGTCCCCGCGTCTCTGAGTCTCTGTGTCTCTGTGTATCTGTGTCTCTGAGTCTCCGTGTCTCCGTGTCTCCGAGTCTCCGAGTCTCCGAGTCTCTCTCTCTCTGAGTCTCCGCATCTCTGAGTCTCTGAGTCTCCGCGTCTCTGAGTCTCTGAGTCTCTGTGTCTCTGAGTCTCTGTGTCTCTGAGTCTCCGTGTCTCCGTGTCTGCGCGTCTCTGAGTCTCCGAGTCTCTGTCTCTCCGTGTCTCCGTGTCTCCGTGTCTCCAAGTTTCCGAGTCTCTGTGTCTCTGTGTCTCCGAGTCTCCGAGTCTATGTGTCTCTGTGTCTCCGAGTCTCTGTGTCTCTGAGTCTCTGTGTCTCTGTGTCTCCGAGTCTCCGAGTCTCTGTGTCTCCGAGTCTCCGAGTCTCTGTGTCTCTGAGTCTCTGTGTCTCTGTGTCTCTGAGTCTCTGTGTCTCCGAGTCTCCGAGTCTCTGTGTCTCTGTGTCTCCATGTCTCCGTGTCTCCGCGGCTCCGATTCTCCAAGTCTCTGTGTCTCCGAGTCCCCGAGTCTCTGTGTCTCTGAGTCTCTGAGTGTCTGTGTCTCCGTGTCTCCGTGTCTCCGCGTCTCCGAGTCTCTGTGTCTCTGAGTCTCCGAGTCTCTGTGTCTCTGAGTCTCCACGTCTCCGTGTCTCCGCGGCTCCGAGTCTCCAAGTCTCTGTGTCTCCGAGTCTCTGTATCTCTGAGTCTCTGAGTCTCTGTGTCTCCGTGTCTCCGTGCCTCCGCGTCTCCGAGTCTCTGTGTCTCTGAGTCTCCTAGTCTCTGTGTCTCTGTGTCTCTGTGTCTCTGAGTCTCTGTGTCTCTGAGTCTCCGTGTCTCCGCGTCTCCGCGTCTCCGAGTCTCCGTGTCTCCGTGTCTCTGAGTCTCTGTGTCTCTGTGTCTCTGAGTCTCCGTGTCTTCGAGTCTCTGTGTCTCTGTGTCTCTGAGTCTCCGAGTCTCTGTGTCTCTGTGTCTCTGAGTCTCTGTGTCTCTGAGTCTCTGTGTCTCCGTGTCTCCGAGTCTCTGTCTCTCTGTGTCTCTGTCTCTCTGAGTCTGTGTCTCTGAGTCTCTGAGTCTCCGTGTCTACGTGTCTCCGCGTCTCCGAGTCTCCGAGTCTCCGAGTCTCTGTCTCTCTGTGTCTCTGTGTCTCTGAGTCTCTGCGTCTCTGAGTCTCTGTGTCCCTGTGTCACTGAGTCTCTGTGTCCCTGTGTCTCTGTGTCTCTGAGTCTCCGAGTCTCTGTGTCTCTGAGTCTCCGAGTCTCTGTGTCTCTGAGTCTCCATGTCTCCGTGTCTCCGCGGCTCCGAGTCTCCAAGTCTCTGTGTCTCCGAGTCTCCGAGTCTCTGTGTCTCTGAGTCTCTGAGTCTCTGTGTCTCCGTGTCTCCGTGTCTCCGCGTCTCCGAGTCTCTGTGTCTCTGAGTCTCCTAGTCTCTGTGTCTCTGTGTCTCTGAGTCTCAGTGTCTCAGTGTCTCTGAGTCTCTGTGTCTCCGTGTCTCCGTGACTCCGAGTCTCCGAGTATCTGTGTCTCTGTGACTCTGAGTCTCTGTGTATCTGTGTCTCCGAGTCTCTGTGTCTCTGAGTCTCCGAGTCTCTGTGTCTGTGTGTCTCTGTGTCTCTGAGTCTCCGAGTCTCTGTGTCTCTGAGTCTCCGAGTCTCTGTGTCTCTGAGTCTCCATGTCTCCGTGTCTCCGCGGCTCCGATTCTCCAAGTCTCTGTGTCTCCGAGTCCCCGAGTCTCTGTGTCTCTGAGTCTCTGAGTGTCTGTGTCTCCGTGTCTCCGTGTCTCCGCGTCTCCGAGTCTCTGTGTCTCTGAGTCTCCGAGTCTCTGTGTCTCTGAGTCTCCACGTCTCCGTGTCTCCGCGGCTCCGAGTCTCCAAGTCTCTGTGCCTCCGAGTCTCCGAGTCTCTGTATCTCTGAGTCTCTGAGTCTCTGTGTCTCCGTGTCTCCGTGCCTCCGCGTCTCCGAGTCTCTGTGTCTCTGAGTCTCCTAGTCTCTGTGTCTCTGTGTCTCTGTGTCTCTGAGTCTCTGTGTCTCTGAGTCTCCGTGTCTCCGCGTCTCCGCGTCTCCGAGTCTCCGTGTCTCCGTGTCTCTGAGTCTCTGTGTCTCTGTGTCTCTGAGTCTCCGTGTCTTCGAGTCTCTGTGTCTCTGTGTCTCTGAGTCTCTGAGTCTCTGTGTCTCTGAGTCTCTGAGTCTCTGAGTCTCTGTGTCTCCGTGTCTCCGCGTCTCCGAGTCTCCGAGTCTCTGAGTCTCAGTGTCTCTGTGTCTCTGAGTCTCTGTGTCACCGTGTCTCCGTGACTCCAAGTCTCCGAGTCTCTGTGTCTCTGTGACTCTGAGTCTCTGTGTCTCTGTGTCTCTGAGTCTCTGTGTCTCCGTCTCTCCGTGTCTCCGCGTCTCAGTGTCTCCGCGTCTCCCAGTCTCCGAGTCTCTGAGTCTCTGTGTCTCTGAGTCTCTGTGTCTCTGAGTCTCTGTGTCTCCGTTTCTCCGTGTCTCTGTGTCTCTGTGTCTCAGAGTCTCTGTGTCTCTGTGTCTCTGAGTCTCCGTGTCACTGTGTCTCTGTGTCTCTGAGTCTCTGTGTCTCCGAGTCTCCGAGTCTCTGTGTCTCTGAGTCTCTGAGTCCCTGTGTCTCCGTGTCTCCGTGCCTCCGTGTCACTTAATCTCTGTGTTTCTTTGTCTCCGAGTCTCCGTGTCTCTGTGTCTCTGAGTCTCCGTGTCTTCGAGTCTCTGTGTCTCTGTGTCTCCGAGTCTCCGAGTCTCTGTGTCTCTGAGTCTCTGTGTCTCTGTGTCTCTGAGTCTCTGTGTCTCCATGTCTCCGCGTCTCCGTGTCTCCGAGTCTCCGAGTCTCTGTGTCTCTGAGTCTCTGTGTCTCCGTGTCTCCGCGTCTCCGAGTCTCCGAGTCTCTGAGTCTCAGTGTCTCTGTGTCTCTGAGTCTCTGTGTCTCCGTGTGTCCGTGACTCCGAGTCTCCGAGTCTCTGTGTCTCTGTGACTCTGAGTCTCTGTGTCTCTGTGTCTCTGAGTCTCTGTGTCTCCGTCTCTCCGTCTCTCCGTGTCTCCGTGTCTCAGTGTCTACACGTCTCCCAGTCTCCGAGTCTCCGAGTCTATGTGTCTCTGTGTCTCTGTGTCTCTGAGTCTCTGTGTCTCCGTGTCTCCGAGTCTCTGTCTCTCTGTGTCTCTGTCTCTCTGAGTCTGTGTCTCTGAGTCTCTGAGTCACCTGAGTCACCTGTGCCTCCGTGTCACCTAGTCTCTGTGTTTCTGTGTCTCTGAGTCTCCGTGTCTCTGTTTCTCTGAGTCTCCGTGTCTCCGTGTCTCTGAGTCTCTGTGTCTCTGTGTCTCTGAGTCTCCGTGTCTTCGAGTCTCTGTGTCTCTGTGTCTCCGAGTCTCTGTGTCTCTGAGTCTCTGTGTCTCTGAGTCTCTGTGTCTCCATGTCTCCGCGTCTCCGTGTCTCCGAGTCTCCGAGTCTCTGTGTCTCAGTGTCTCTGAGTCTCTGCGTCTCCATGTCTCCGTGTCTCCGTGTCTCTGAGTCTCCAAGTCTCTGTGTCTCCGTATCTCCGAGTCTCTGTGTCTCTCAGTCTCTGAGTCTCCGTGTCTCCGTGTCTCCGAGTCTCTGTGTCTCTGAGTCTCCTGGTCTCTGTGTCTCTGTGTCTCTGAGTCTCTGTGTCTCTGAGTCTCTGTGTCTCCGTGTCTCCGTGTCTCCGCCTCTCCGAGTCTCTGAGTCTCAGTGTCTCTGTGTCTCTGAGTCTCTGTGTCTCCGTGTCTCCGTGACTCCGAGTCTCCGAGTCCCTGTGTCTTTGTGACTCTGAGTCTCTGTGTCTCTGTGTCTCTGAGTCACTGTGTCTCCGTCTCTCCGTCTCTCCGTGTTTCCGTGTCTCAGTGTCTACGCGTCTCCCAGTCTCCGAGTCTCCGAGTCTCTGTGTCTCTGAGTCTCTGTGTCTCTGAGTCTCTGTGTCTCCGTTTCTCCGTGTCACCGTGCCTCTGAGTCTCCGCGTCTCCGAGTCTCCGTGTCACTGTATCTATGTGTGTCTGAGTCTCTGTGTCTCTGTGTCTCTGAGTCACCGTGTCTCCGCGTCTCTGAGTCTCCGAGTCTCTGTGTCTCTGAGTCTCTGAGTCCCTGGGTCTCCGTGTCTCCGTGCCTCCGTGTCTCTTAGTCTCTGTGTTTCTGTGTCTCTGAGTCTCCGTGTCTCTGAGTCTCTGCGTCTGTGAGTCTCTGTGTCTCTGTGTAACTGTGTCTCTCTGTCTCTGAGTCTCTGTGTCTCCGTGTCTCCGTGTCTCCGAGTCTCTGTCTCTCTGTCTCTCTGTGTCTCTGTGTCACTGAGTCTCTGTGTCTCTGAGTCTCTGTGTCTCCGTGTCTCCGTTTCTCCGAGTCTCTGTCTCTCTGTGTCTCTGTGTCTCTGTGTCTCTGAGTCTCTGTGTCTCTGTGTCTCCGTGTCTCCGTGCCTCCGCGTCTCCGAGTCTCTGTGTCTCTGAGTCTCCTAGTCTCTGTGTCTCTGTGTCTCTGAGTCTCTGTGTCTCTGAGTCTCCGTGTCTCCGCGTCTCTGCGTCTCCGAGTCTCCGTGTCTCCGTGTCTCTGAGTCTCTGTGTCTCTGTGTCTCTGAGTCTCCATGTCTTCGAGTCTCTGTGTCTCTGTGTCTCTGAGTCTCTGAGTCTCTGTGTCTCTGAGTCTCTGTGTCTCTGAGTCTCTGTGTCTCCGTGTCTCCGCGTCTCCGAGTCTCCGGGTCTCCGAGTCTCTGAGTCTCAGTGTCTCTGTGTCTCTGAGTCTCTGTGTCACCGTGTCTCCGTGACTCCGAGTCTCCGAGTCTCTGTGTCTCTGTGACTCTGAGTCTCTGTGTCTCTGTGTCTCTGAGTCTCTGTGTCTCCGTCTCTCCGTGTCTCCGTGTCTCAGTGTCTCCGCGTCTCCCAGTCTCCGAGTCTCTGAGTCTCTGTGTCTCTGAGTCTCTGTGTCTCTGAGTCTCTGTGTCTCCGTTTCTCCGTGTCTCTGTGTCTCTGTGTCTCTGAGTCTCTGTGTCTCTGTGTCTCTGAGTCTCCGTGTCACTGTGTCTCTGTGTCTCTGAGTCTCCGAGTCTCCGAGTCTCTATGTCTCTGAGTCCCTCTGTCTCCGTGTCTCCGTGCCTCCGTGTCACTTAGTCTCTGTGTTTCTGTGTCTCTGAGTCTCCGTGTCTCTGTGTCTCTGAGTCTCCGTGTCTCCGTGTCTCTGAGTCTCTGTGTCTCTGTGTCTCTGAGTCTCCGTGTCTTCGAGTCTCTGTGTCTCTGTGTCTCCGAGTCTTTGTGTCTCTGAGTCTCTGTGTCTCTGAGTCTCTGTGTCTCCATGTCTCCGCGTCTCCGTGTCTCCGAGTCTCCGAGTCTCTGTGTCTCTGTGTCTCTGAGTCTCTGGGTCTCCATGTCTCCGTGTCTCCGTGTCTCCGAGTCTCCAAGTCTCTGTGTCTCCGTATCTCCGAGTCTCTGTGTCTCTCAGTCTCTGAGTCTCCGTGTCTCCGTGTCTCCGAGTCTCTGTGTCTCTGAGTCTCCTAGTCTCTGTGTCTCTGTGTCTCTGAGTCTCTGTGTCTCTGAGTCTCCGTGTCTCCGTGTCTCCGCCTCTCCGAGTCTCCGAGTCTCTGTGTCTCTGAGTCTCCGAGTCTCTGTGTCTCTGTGTCTCTGAGTCTCTGAGTCTCCGAGTCTCTGTGTCTCTGAGTCTCCATGTCTCCGTGTCTCCGCGTCTCCGAGTCTCCAAGTCTCTGTGTCTCCGAGTCTCCGAGTCTCTGTGTCTCTGTGTCTCTGAGTCTCTGTGTCTCCGTGTCTCCGTGTCTCCGCGTCTCCGAGTCTCTGTGTCTCTGAGTCTCCTAGTCTCTGTGTCTCTGTTTCTCTGTGTCCCTGAGTCTCTGTGTCTCTGACTCTCTGTGTCTCCGTGTCTCCGCGTCTCCGCGTCTCCGTGTCTCCGTGTCTCCGAGTCTCTGTGTCTCTGTGTCTCTGAGTCTCCGTGTCTTCAAGTCTCTGTGTCTCTGTGTCTCTGAGTCTCTGAGTCTCTGTGTCTCTGAGTCTCTGTGTCTCTGAGTCTCTGTGTCTCCGTGTCTCCGTGTCTCCGTGACTCCGAGTCTCCGAGTCTCTGTGTCTCTGTGACTCTGAGTCTCTGTGTCTCTGTGTCTCTGAGCCTCTGTGTCTCCGTCTCTCCGTGTCTCCGTGTCTCAGTGTCTCCGCGTCTCCCAGTCTCCGAGTCTCCGAGTCTCTGTGTCTCTGAGTCTCTGTGTCTCTGAGTCTCCGAGTCTCTGTGTCTCCGTGCCTCCGTGTCTCCGTGTCTCTGAGTCTCCGCGTCTCCGAGTCTCCGAGTCTCTGTGTCTCTGAGTCTCCGAGTCTCTGTGTCTCTCAGTCTCTGAGTCTCCGTGTCTCCGTGTCTCCGAGTCTCTGTGTCTCTGAGTCTCCTAGTCTCTGTGTCTCTGTGTCTCTGAGTCTCTGTGTCTCTGAGTCTCCTAGTCTCTGTGTCTCTGTGTCTCTGAGTCTCTGTGTCTCTGAGTCTCCGTGTCTCCGCGTCTCTGCGTCTCCGAGTCTCCGTGTCTCCGTGTCTCTGAGTCTCTGTGTCTCTGTGTCTCTGAGTCTCCATGTCTTCGAGTCTCTGTGTCTCTGTGTCTCTGAGTCTCTGAGTCTCTGTGTCTCTGAGTCTCTGTGTCTCTGAGTCTCTGTGTCTCCGTGTCTCCGCGTCTCCGAGTCTCCGGGTCTCCGAGTCTCTGAGTCTCAGTGTCTCTGTGTCTCTGAGTCTCTGTGTCACCGTGTCTCCGTGACTCCGAGTCTCCGAGTCTCTGTGTCTCTGTGACTCTGAGTCTCTGTGTCTCTGTGTCTCTGAGTCTCTGTGTCTCCGTCTCTCCGTGTCTCCGTGTCTCAGTGTCTCCGCGTCTCCCAGTCTCCGAGTCTCTGAGTCTCTGTGTCTCTGAGTCTCTGTGTCTCTGAGTCTCTGTGTCTCCGTTTCTCCGTGTCTCTGTGTCTCGGTGTCTCTGAGTCTCTGTGTCTCTGTGTCTCTGAGTCTCCGTGTCACTGTGTCTCTGTGTCTCTGAGTCTCCGAGTCTCCGAGTCTCTATGTCTCTGAGTCCCTCTGTCTCCGTGTCTCCGTGCCTCCGTGTCACTTAGTCTCTGTGTTTCTGTGTCTCTGAGTCTCCGTGTCTCTGTGTCTCTGAGTCTCCGTGTCTCCGTGTCTCTGAGTCTCTGTGTCTCTGTGTCTCTGAGTCTCCGTGTCTTCGAGTCTCTGTGTCTCTGTGTCTCCGAGTCTTTGTGTCTCTGAGTCTCTGTGTCTCTGAGTCTCTGTGTCTCCATGTCTCCGCGTCTCCGTGTCTCCGAGTCTCCGAGTCTCTGTGTCTCTGTGTCTCTGAGTCTCTGGGTCTCCATGTCTCCGTGTCTCCGTGTCTCCGAGTCTCCAAGTCTCTGTGTCTCCGTATCTCCGAGTCTCTGTGTCTCTCAGTCTCTGAGTCTCCGTGTCTCCGTGTCTCCGAGTCTCTGTGTCTCTGAGTCTCCTAGTCTCTGTGTCTCTGTGTCTCTGAGTCTCTGTGTCTCTGAGTCTCCGTGTCTCCGTGTCTCCGCCTCTCCGAGTCTCCGAGTCTCTGTGTCTCTGAGTCTCCGAGTCTCTGTGTCTCTGTGTCTCTGAGTCTCTGAGTCTCCGAGTCTCTGTGTCTCTGAGTCTCCATGTCTCCGTGTCTCCGCGTCTCCGAGTCTCCAAGTCTCTGTGTCTCCGAGTCTCCGAGTCTCTGTGTCTCTGTGTCTCTGAGTCTCTGTGTCTCCGTGTCTCCGTGTCTCCGCGTCTCCGAGTCTCTGTGTCTCTGAGTCTCCTAGTCTCTGTGTCTCTGTTTCTCTGTGTCCCTGAGTCTCTGTGTCTCTGACTCTCCGTGTCTCCGCGTCTCCGCGTCTCCGAGTCTCCGTGTCTCCGTGTCTCCGAGTCTCTGTGTCTCTGTGTCTCTGAGTCTCCGTGTCTTCAAGTCTCTGTGTCTCTGTGTCTCTGAGTCTCTGAGTCTCTGTGTCTCTGAGTCTCTGTGTCTCTGAGTCTCTGTGTCTCTGAGTCTCTGTGTCTCCGTGTCTCCGTGTCTCCGTGACTCCGAGTCTCCGAGTCTCTGTGTCTCTGTGACTCTGAGTCTCTGTGTCTCTGTGTCTCTGAGCCTCTGTGTCTCCGTCTCTCCGTGTCTCCGTGTCTCAGTGTCTCCGCGTCTCCCAGTCTCCGAGTCTCCGAGTCTCTGTGTCTCTGAGTCTCTGTGTCTCTGAGTCTCCGAGTCTCTGTGTCTCCGTGCCTCCGTGTCTCCGTGTCTCTGAGTCTCCGCGTCTCCGAGTATCCGTGTCACTGTGTCTCTGTGTCTCTGAGTCTCTGTGTCTCTGTGTCTCTGAGTCTCCGTGTCTCCGCGTCTCTGAGTCTCTGTGTCTCTGAGTCTCCTAGTCTCTGTGTCTCTGTTTCTCTGTTTCTCTGAGTCTCTGTGTCTCTGAGTCTCTGTGTCTCCGTGTCTCCGCGTCTCCGCGTCTCCGAGTCTCCGTGTCTCCGTGTCTCTGAGTCTCTGAGTCTCTGTGTCTCTGTGTCTCTGAGTCTCCGTGTCTTCGAGTCTCTGTGTCTCTGTGTCTCTGAGTCTCTGAGTCTCTGTGTCTCTGAGTCTCTGTGTCTCTGAGTCTCTGTGTCTCCGTGTCTCCGTGTCTCCGTGACTCCGAGTCTCCGAGTCTCTGTGTCTCTGTGACTCTGAGTCTCTGTGTCTCTGTGTCTCTGAGCCTCTGTGTCTCCGTCTCTCCGTGTCTCCGTGTCTCAGTGTCTCCGCGTCTCCCAGTCTCCGAGTCTCCGAGTCTCTGTGTCTCTGAGTCTCCGCGTCTCCGAGTCTCCGTGTCACTGTGTCTCTGTGTCTCTGAGTCTCTGTGTCTCTGTGTCTCTGAGTCTCCGTGTCTCCGCGTCTCTGAGTCTCCGAGTCTCCGAGTCTCTGTGTCTCTGAGTCACTGAGTCCCTGTGTCTCCGTGTCTCCGTGCCTCCGTGTCTCTTTGTCTTTGTGTTTCTGTGTCTCTGAGTCTCCGTGTCTCTGTGTCTCTGAGTCTCCGTGTCTCCGTGTTTCCGCGTCTCCGAGTCTCCGAGTCTCTGTGTCTCTGTGTCTCTGCGTCTCTGTGTCTCTGAGTCTCTGTGTCTCCGTGTCTCCGAGTCTCTGTCTCTCTGTGTCTCTGTCTCTCTGAGTCTGTGTCTCTGAGTCTCTGAGTCTCCGTGTCTCCGTGTTTCCGCGTCTCCGAGTCTCCGAGTCTCTGTGTCTCTGCGTCTCTGTGTCTCTGAGTCTCTGTGTCTCCGTGTCTCCGAGTCTCTGTCTCTCTGTGTCTCTGAGTCTCTGAGTCTCCGTGTCTCCGTGTCTCCGCGTCTCCGAGTCTCCGAGTCTCCGAGTCTCTGTCTCTCTGTGTCTCTGTGTCACTGAGTCTCTGTGTCTCTGAGTCTCTGTGTCTCTGTGTCTCCGAGTCTCCTAGTCTCTGTGTCTCTGTTTCTCTGTGTCTCTGAGTCTCTGTGTCTCTGAGTCTCTGTGTCTCCGTGTCTCCGCGTCTCCGCGTCTCCGAGTCTCCGTGTCTCCGTGTCTCTGAGTCTCTGTGTCTCTGTGTCTCTGAGTCTCCGTGTCTTCGAGTCTCTGTGTCTCTGTGTCTCTGAGTCTCCGAGTCTCTGTGTCTCTGAGTCTCTGTGTCTCTGAGTCTCTGTGTCTGCGTGTCTCCGTGTCTCCGTGTCTCCGTGACTCCGAGTCTCCGAGTCTCTGTGTCTCTGTGACTCTGAGTCTCTGTCTCTCCGTGTCTCCGTGTCTCAGTGTCTCCGCGTCTCCCAGTCTCCGAGTCTCCGAGTCTCTGTGTCTCTGAGTCTCTGTGTCTCTGAGTCTCCGTGTCTCCGTGTCTCTGAGTCTCCGCGTCTCCGAGTCTCCGTGTCACTGTGTCTCTGTGTCTCTGAGTCTCTGTGTCTCTGTGTCTCTGAGTCTCCGTGTCTCCGCGTCTCTGAGTCTCCGAGTCTCCGAGTCTCCGAGTCTCTGTGTCTCTTAGTCTCTGAGTCCCTGTGTCTCCGTGTCTCTGTGTCTCTGAGTCACTGAGTCCCTGTGTCTCCGTGTCTCCGTGCCTCCGTGTCTCTTTGTCTTTGTGTTTCTGTGTCTCTGAGTCTCCGTGTCTCTGTGTCTCTGAGTCTCCGTGTCTCCGTGTTTCCGCGTCTCCGAGTCTCCGAGTCTCTGTGTCTCTGTGTCTCTGCGTCTCTGTGTCTCTGAGTCTCTGTGTCTCCGTGTCTCCGAGTCTCTGTCTCTCTGTGTCTCTGTCTCTCTGAGTCTGTGTCTCTGAGTCTCTGAGTCTCCGTGTCTCCGTGTTTCCGCGTCTCCGAGTCTCCGAGTCTCTGTGTCTCTGCGTCTCTGTGTCTCTGAGTCTCTGTGTCTCCGTGTCTCCGAGTCTCTGTCTCTCTGTGTCTCTGTCTCTCTGAGTCTGTGTCTCTGAGTCTCTGAGTCTCCGTGTCTCCGTGTCTCCGCGTCTCCGAGTCTCCGAGTCTCCGAGTCTCTGTCTCTCTGTGTCTCTGTGTCACTGAGTCTCTGTGTCTCTGAGTCTCTGTGTCTCTGTGTCTCCGAGTCTCCTAGTCTCTGTGTCTCTGTTTCTCTGTGTCTCTGAGTCTCTGTGTCTCTGAGTCTCTGTGTCTCCGTGTCTCCGCGTCTCCGCGTCTCCGAGTCTCCGTGTCTCCGTGTCTCTGAGTCTCTGTGTCTCTGTGTCTCTGAGTCTCCGTGTCTTCGAGTCTCTGTGTCTCTGTGTCTCTGAGTCTCCGAGTCTCTGTGTCTCTGAGTCTCTGTGTCTCTGAGTCTCTGTGTCTGCGTGTCTCCGTGTCTCCGTGTCTCCGTGACTCCGAGTCTCCGAGTCTCTGTGTCTCTGTGACTCTGAGTCTCTGTCTCTCCGTGTCTCCGTGTCTCAGTGTCTCCGCGTCTCCCAGTCTCCGAGTCTCCGAGTCTCTGTGTCTCTGAGTCTCTGTGTCTCTGAGTCTCCGTGTCTCCGTGTCTCTGAGTCTCCGCGTCTCCGAGTCTCCGTGTCACTGTGTCTCTGTGTCTCTGAGTCTCTGTGTCTCTGTGTCTCTGAGTCTCCGTGTCTCCGCGTCTCTGAGTCTCCGAGTCTCCGAGTCTCCGAGTCTCTGTGTCTCTTAGTCTCTGAGTCCCTGTGTCTCCGTGTCTCCGTGCCTCCGTGTCTCTTAGTCTCTGTGTTTCTGTGTCTCTGAGTCTCCGTGTCTCTGTGTCTCTGAGTCTCCGTGTCTCCGTGTCTCCGTGTCTCCGTGTCTCCGTGTTTCCGCGTCTCCGAGTCTCCGAGTCTCTGTGTCTCTGTGTCTCTGAGTCTCTGTGTCTCTGAGTCTCTGTGTCTCCGTGTCTCCGAGTCTCTGTCTCTCTGTGTCTCTGTCTCTCTGAGTCTGTGTCTCTGAGTCTCTGAGTCTCCGTGTCTCCGTGTCTCCGCGTCTCCGAGTCTCCGAGTCTCCGAGTCTCTGTCTCTCTGTGTCTCTGTGTCTCTGAGTCTCTGCGTCTCTGAGTCTCTGTGTCCCTGTGTCACTGAGTCTCTGTGTCTCTGAGTCTCTGTGTCTCTGTGTCTCCGAGTCTCCGAGTCTCTGTGTCTCTGAGTCTCTGTGTCTCTGTGTCTCTGAGTCTCTGTGTCTCCATGTCTCCGCGTCTCCGTGTCTCCGAGTCTCCGAGTCTCTGTGTCTCTGTGTCTCTGAGTCTCTGCGTCTCTATGTCTCCGTGTCTCCGTCCTCTGCCTCTCCGAGTCTCCGAGTCTCTGTGTCTCTGAGTCTCCGAGTCTCTGTGTCTGTGTGTCTCTGTGTCTCTGAGTCTCCGAGTCTCTGTGTCTCTGAGTCTCCGAGTCTCTGTGTCTCTGAGTCTCCATGCCTCCGTGTCTCCGCGGTTCCGAGTCTCCAAGTCTCTGTGTCTCCGAGGCTCTGAGTCTCTGTGTTTCTGAGTCTCTGAGCCTCTGTGCCTCTGCGTCTCTGTGTTTCTGGGTCTCAGGGTCTCTGTGTCGCTGGGTCTCTGTGTCTCTCAGTGTCTGAGCCTCTGTGTCTCTGAGCTTCTGAGTCTCTGGGTCTCTGAGCCTCTGAGCCTCGATGTCTTGGAGTCTCTGAATCTCAGAGTCTCTGTCCCTCTGTGTCTCTGTGTCTCTGTGTCTCTGAGGCTCTGGGTCTCTGAGCCTCTGTGTCTCTGCGTCTCTGTGTTTCTGAGTCTCTGTGTCTCTGGGTTTCTCTGTCTCTGTGTCTCTGTGTCTCTGGGTCTCTGTGTCTCTGACTCTCTGAGCCTCGATGTCTCTGCGTCCCTGAGTCTCTGGGTCTCTGAGCCTCTGTGCGTCTGAGCCTCTATCTCTCTGAGTCTCTGAGTCTCTGTGTCTCAGAGTCTTTCAGCCTTTGCGTCTCTTTGTCTCTTAGTCTCTGTGTCTCTGAGTCTCTGAGCCTCTGTGTCTCTGCGTCTCTGAGTCTATGATTCTCTGTGTCTCTGGGTCTCTGTGTCTCTGGGCTCTGTGTCTCTGAGTCTCTGAGCCTCTGTGCCTCTGCGTCTCTGTGTTTCTGGGTCTCAGTGTCTCTGTGTCGCTGTGTCTCTGTGTCTCTCAGTGTCTGAGCCTCTGTGTCTCTGAGCCTCTGAGTCTCTGGGTCTCTGAGCCTCTGAGCCTCGATGTCTTGGAGTCTCTGAATCTCAGAGTCTCTGTGCCTCTGTGTCTCTGTGTCTCTGTGTCTCTGAGGCTCTGGGTCTCTGAGCCTCTGTGTCTCTGCGTCTCTGTGTTTCTGAGTCTCTGTGTCTCTGGGTTTCTCTGTCTCTGTGTCTCTGGGTCTCTGTGTCTCTGACTCGCTGAGCCTCGATGTCTCTGCGTCTCTGAGTCTCTGGGTCTGTGAGCCTCTGCGCGTCTGAGCCTCTATGTCTCTGAGTCTCTGAGTCTCTGTGTCTCTGAGTCTCTCAGCCTTTACGTCTCTTGGTCTCTTAGTCTCTGTGTCTCTGAGTCGCTGAGCCTCTGTGTCTCTGCGTCTCTGAGTCTATGAGTCTCTGTGTCTCTGGGTCTCTGTGTCTCTGGGCTCTGTGTCTCTGAGTCTCTGATTCTCTGTGCTCTGAGCATCTGTGTCTCTGAGTCTCTGAGTCTCTGGGTCTCTGAGCCTCTGAGACTCTATGACTCTGCGTCTCTGAGTCTCTGTGTCTTTGAGTCTCTGAGCCTCTGCGTCTCAGCATCTCTGTGTTCCTGAGTCTCTGTGTCTCTGGGTCTCTGAGTCCCTGAGTCTCTGAGCCTCTGAGCCTCTGTGTCTCTGCGTCTGTTTGCCACTGAGTCTCTCTTTCTATGGGTCTCTGTGTCTCTGAGCCTCTGTGACTCTGCATCTCTCCATCTCTGTGTCTCTGTGTCTCTGGGTCTCTGAGTCCATGTGTCTCTGAGTCTCAGCGACTCTGAGTCTCTGAGTTTCTCTGTCTCTGAGCCTCTGTGTCTCTACATCTCTGAGCCTCTGTGTCTCTGCATCTCTGAGTCTCTGAGTCTCTGAGCATCTGTGTCTCTGCGTCTCTGAGACTCTGAGCCTCTGAGCCTCTGTGTCTCTGGGCCTCTGTGTCTCTGAGTCTCTGTGTCTCTGAGTCTCTGAGCATCTGTGTCTCGGTGTCTGTAGCTCTCTGAGACTCTGTGTCCCTGTGTTTCTGAGTCTCTGTCTCTGGGCCTCTGTGACTCTGAGCCTCTGTGTCTCTGCGTCTCTGAGTCTCTGGGTCTCTGACCTCTGAGCCTCGATGTCTCTGAGTCTCTAAGTCTCTGTGTTTCTGAGTCTCTGAGCCTCTGTGCCTCTGCGTCTCTGTGTTTCTGAGTCTCAGTGTCTCTGTGTCGCTGGGTCTCTGTGTCTCTCAGTGTCTGAGCCTCTGTGTCTCTGAGCCTCTGAGTCTCTGGGTCTCTGAGCCTCTGAGCCTCGATGTCTTGGAGTCTCTGAATCTCTGAGTCTCTGAGCCTCTGTGTCTCTGTGTCTCTGTGTCTCTGAGGCTCTGGGTCTCTGAGCCTCTGTGTCTCTGCGTCTCTGTGTTTCTGAGTCTCTGTGTCTCTGGGTTTCTCTGTCTCTGTGTCTCTGGGTCTCTTGGTCTCTGTGTCTCTCACTCTCTGAGCCACTGTGTCTCTGCGTCTCTGAGTCTCTGGGTCACTGAGCCGCTGTGCGTCTGAGCCTCTATGTCTCTGAGTCTCTGAGTCTCTGTGTCTCTGAGTCTCTCAGCCTTTGCGTCTCTTTGTCTCTTAGTCTCTGAGTCTCTGAGTCTCTGAGCCTCTGTGTCTCTGCGTCTCTGAGTCTATGATTCTCTGTGTCTCTGGGTCTCTGTGTCTCTGGGCTCTGTGTCTCTGAGTCTCTGAGCCTCTGAGTCTCTGAGACACTGAGCCTCTGTGTCTCTGCATCTCTGAGTCTCTGGGTCTCTGAGCCTCTGAGCCTCTATGACTCTGCGTCTCTGAGTCTCTGTGTCTCTGAGTCTCTGAGCCTCTGTGTCTCTGCGTCTCTGTGTTCCTGAGTCTCTGTGTCTCTGTGTCTCTGGGTCTCTGCATCTCTGAGCCTCTGTGTCTCTGCGCTCTGTGTCTCTGGGTCGCTGAGCCTCTGGGCCTTGATGTCTCTGAGTCTCTTGAGTCTCTGTGTCTCTGAGTCTCGCAGCCTCTGTGTCTCTGCGTCTCTGTGTTTCTGAGTCCCTGTGTCTCTGGGTCTCTGAGCCTCTGTGTCTCTGCGTCTCTGAGTCTCTGAGAATCTGTGCCTCTGAGTCTCTGTGTAGCTGAGTCTCTGAGTCACTGAGCCTCTGTGTCTCTGTGTCTCTGAGTCTCTGGGTCTCTGAGCCACTGAGCCTCTGTGTCTCTGAGTCTCTGAGTCTCTGTGTCTCTGAGTCTCTGAGTCTATGTGTCTCTGAGTCTCTGAGTCTATGAGTCTCGAAACTTCTGTGTCTCTGCGACTCTGAGTCTCTGGGTCTCTGAGCGTCTGAGCCTCTATGTCTCTGAGTCTCTGCACCCCTTTGAATCTCAGTCTCTGAGTCTCTGAGCCTCTGGGTCTCTGTTTCTCTGAGTCTCTGAGCCTCTGTGTCTCTGCATCTCTGAGCCTCTGTGCCTCTGCGTCTCTGAGTCTCTGTGTCTCTGAGTCTCTGACCCTCTCTGTCTCTGGGTCTCTGAGTCCCTGAGTCTCTGAGCCTCTGTGTCTCTGCGTCTGTTTGCCACTGAGTCTCTCTGTCTATGGGTCTCTGTGTCTCTGAGCCTCTGTGACTCTGCATCTCTCCATCTCTGTGTCTCTGTGTCTCTGGGCCTCTGCGTCCATATGTCTCTGAGACTCAGCAACTCTGAGTCTCTGAGCTTCTCTGTCTCTGAGCCTCTGTGTCTCTACATCTCTGAGCCTCTGTGTCTCTGCATCTCTGAGTCTCTGAGCATCTGTGTCTCTGCGTCTCTGAGACTCTGAGCCTCTGAGCCTCTGTGTCTCGGGGCCTCTGTGTCTCTGAGTCTCTGTGTCTCTGAGACTCTGAGCATCTGTGTCTCTGAGTCTCCGTGTTGCTGAGTCTCTGAGTCTCTGAGCCACTGTGTCTCTGCGTCTCTGAGTCTCTGGGTCTCTGACTTCTGAGCCTCGATGTCTCTGAGTCTCTGAGTCTCTGTGTTTCTGAGTCTCTGAGCCTCTGTGCCTCTGCGTCTCTGTGTTTCTGGGTCTCAGTGTCTCTGTGTCGCTGGGTCTCTGTGTCTCTCAGTGTCTGAGCCTCTGTGTCTCTGAGCCTCTGAGTCTCTGGATCTCTGAGCCTCTGAGCCTCGATGTCTTGGAGTCTCTGAATCTCAGAGTCTCTGTGCCTCTGTGTCTCTGTGTCTCTGTGTCTCTGAGGCTCTGGGTCTCTGAGCCTCTGTGTCTCTGCGTCTCTGTGTTTCTGAGTCTCTGTGTCTCTGGGTTTCTCTGTCTCTGTGTCTCTGGGTCTCTGGGTCTCTGTGTCTCTGACTCTCTGAGCCTCGATGTCTCTGCGTCTCTGAGTCTCTGGGTCTCTGAGCCTCTGTGCGTCTGAGCCTCTATGTCTCTGAGTCTCTGAGTCTCTGTGTCTCGGAGTCTCTCAGCCTTTGCGTCTCTTTGTCTCTTAGTCTCTGTGTCTCTGAGTCTCTGAGCCTCTGTGTCTCTGCGTCTCTGAGTCTATGAGTCTCTGTGTCTCTGGGTCTCTGTGTCTCTGGGCTCTGTGTCTCTGAGTCTCTGAGCCTCTGTGCCTCTGCGTCTCTGTGTTTCTGGGTCTCAGTGTCTCTGTGTCGCTGGGTCTCTGTGTCTCTCAGTGTCTGAGCCTCTGTGTCTCTGAGCCTCTGAGTCTCTGGGTCTCTGAGCCTCTGAGCCTCGATGTCTTGGAGTCTCTGAATCTCAGAGTCTCTGTGCCTCTGTGTCTCTGAGGCTCTGGGTCTCTGAGCCTCTGTGTCTCTGCGTCTCTGTGTTTCTGAGTCTCTGTGTCTCTGGGTTTCTCTGTCTCTGTGTCTCTGGGTCTCTGTGTCTCTGACTCTCTGAGCCTCGATGTCTCTGCGTCTCTGAGTCTCTGTGTCTCTGAGTCTCTCAGCCTTTGCGTCTCTTGGTCTCTTAGTCTCTGTGTCTCTGAGTCTCTGAGCCTCTGTGTCTCTGCGTCTCTGCGTCTCTGAGACTCTGAGCCTCTGTGTCTCTGCGTCTCTGAGTCTCTGTGTCTCTGAGTCTCTCAGGCTTTGCGTCTCTTTGTCTCTTAGTCTCTGAGTCTCTGAGCCTCTGTGTCTCTGCGTCTCTGAGTCTATGATTCTCTGTGTCTCTGGGTCTCTGTTTCTCTGGGCTCTGTGTCTCTGAGTCTCTGAGCCTCTGAGTCTCTGAGACACTGAGCCTCTGTGTCTCTGCGTCTCTGAGTCTCTGGGTCTCTGAGCCTCTGAGCCTCTATGACTCTGCGTCTCTGAGTCTCTGTGTCTCTGAGTCTCTGAGCCTATGTGTCTCTGCGTCTCTGTGTTCCTGAGTCTCTGTGTCTCTGTGTTTCTGGGTCTCTGCATCTCTGAGCCTCTGTGTCTCTGCGCTCTGTGTTTCTGGGTCGCTGAGCCTCTGGGCCTTGATGTCTCTGAGTCTCTTGAGTCTCTGTGTCTCTGAGTCTCGGAGCCTCCGTGTCTCTGCGTCTCTGTGTTTCTGAGTCCCTGTGTCTCTGGGTCTCTGAGCCTCTGTGTCTCTGAGTCTCTGAGCCTCTGAGTCTCTGAGTCACTGAGCCTCTGTGTCTCTGCGTCTCTGAGTCTCTGTGTCTCTGAGCCACTGAGCCTCTGTGTCTCTGAGTCTCTGAGTCTCTGTGTCTCTGAGTCTCTTGAGTCTCTGTGTCTCTGAGTCTCGGAGCCTCCGTGTCTCTGCGTCTCTGTGTTTCTGAGTCCCTGTGTCTCTGGGTCTCTGAGCCTCTGTGTCTCTGAGTCTCTGAGCCTCTGTGTCTCTGAGTCTCTGAGTCTCTGAGCCTCTGTGTCTCTGAGTCTCTGAGTCTCTGAGTCTCTGGGTCTCTGAGCGTCTGAGCCTCTATGTCTCTGAGTCTCTGCACCCCTTTGAATCTCAGTCTCTGAGTCTCTGAGCCTCTGGGTCTCTGGTTCTCTGAGTCTCTGTGTCTCTGAGTCTCTGTGTATCTGCGTCTCTGAGTCTTTGGGTCTCTGAGCCTCTGAGCCTCGATGTCTCTGAGTCTCTGAGCCTCTGAGCCTCTATGACTCTGCGTCTCTGAGTCTCTGTGTCTCTGCATCTCTGAGCCTCTGTGTCTCTGCGTCTCTGTGTCTCTGGGTCGTTGAGCCTCTGAGCCTTGATGTCTCTGAGTCTCTGAGTCTCTGTGTCTCTGCATCTCTGAGCCTCTGTGTCTCTGTGTCTCTGTGTTCCTGAGTCTCTGTGTCTCTGGTTCTCTGCATCTCTGAGCCTCTGTGTCTCTGCGTCTCTGTGTCTCTGGGGCGCTGAGCCTCTGAGCCTTGATGTCTCTGAGTCTCTGTGTCTCTGAGTCTCTGAGCCTCTGTGTCTCTGCGTCTCTCTGTTTCTGAGTCTCTGTGCCTCTGGGTCTCTGTGTCTCTGAGTCTCTGAGCCTCTGTGTCTCTGCGACTCTGAGTCTCTGAGTCTCTGGGTCTCTGTGTCTCTGAGTCTCTGCGTCTCTGTGTCCCTGCATCTCTGAGCCTCTGTGTTGCTGCGTCTTGCGTCTCTGAGTATCTGAGCCTCTGTGTCTCTGGGTCTCTGTGTCCCTGATTCTCCGTGTCGCTAAGTCTCTGAGTCAGTGAGCCTCTGTGTATCTGTGTCTCTAAATCGCTGAGTCTATGTGTCTCTGGGTCTCTGTGCCTCGGTGTCTCTGAGTCTCTGTGTCTCTGGGTCTCTGTGTCTCTGAGTCTCTGAGCCTCTGTGTCTCTGCATCTCTGAGCCTCTGTGCCTCTGCGTCTCTGAGTCTCTGTGTCTCTGAGTCTCTGAGCCTCTCTGTCTCTGAGTCTCTGATTCTCTGTGTCTCTGAGTCTCTGAGCCTCTGTGTCTCTGGGCCTCTGTGTCTCTGAGTCTCTGTGTCTCTGAGTCTCTGAGCATCTGTGTCTCGGTGCCTGTAGCTCTCTGAGACTCTATGTCCATGTGTCTCTGAGTCTCTGTCTCTGGGCCTCTGTGACTCTGAGCCTCTGTGTCTCTGCGTCTCTGAGTCTCTGAGACTCTGAGCATCTGTGTCTCTGAGTCTCCGTGTCGCTGAGTCTCTGAGTCTCTGAGCCACTGTGTCTCTGCGTCTCTGAGTCTCTGGGTCTCTGACCTCTGAGCCTCGATGTCTCTGAGGATCTGTGTTTCTGAGTCTCTGAGCCTCTGTGCCTCTGCGTCTCTGTGTTTCTGAGTCTCAGTGTCTGTGTGTCTCTGAGTCCCTGAGTCTCTGGGCCTTTGTGTCTCTGCGTCTCTTTGCCACTGAGTCTCTCTGTCTATGCGTCTCTGTGTCTCTGAGCCTCTGTGACTCTGCATCTCTCCATCTCTGTGTCTCTGTGTCTCTGGGTCTCTGAGTCCATGTGTCTCTGAGTCTCAGCGACTCTGAGTCTCTGAGCATCTCTGTCTCTGAGCCTCTGTGTCTCTACATCTCTGAGCCTCTGTGTCTCTGCATCTCTGAGTCTCTGAGTCTCTGAACATATGTGTCTCTGCGTCTCTGAGACTCTGAGCCTCTGTGTCTCTACATCTCTGAGCCTCTGTGTCTCTGCATCTCTGAGTCTCTGATTCTCTGTGTCTCTGCGTCTCTGAGACTCTGAGCCTCTGAGCCTCTGTGTCTCTGGGCCTCTGTGTCTCTGAGTCTCTGAGCATCTGTGTCTCGGTGTCTGTAGCTCTCTGAGACTCTGTGTCCCAGTGTCTCTGAGTCTCTGTCTGTGGGCCTCTGTGACTCTGAGCCTCTGTGTCTCTGCGTCTCTGAGTCTCTGAGACCCTGAGCATCTGTGTCTCTGAGTCTCCGTGTCGCTGAGTCTCTGAGTCTCTGAGCCACTGTGTCTCTGCGTCTCTGAGCCTCTGGGTCTCTGACCTCTGAGCCTCGATGTCTCTGAGTCTCTGAGTCTCTGTGTTTCTGAGTCTCTGAGCCTCTGTGCCTCTGCGTCTCTGTGTTTCTGAGTCTCAGTGTCACTGTGTCGCTAGGTCCCTGTGTCTCTCAGTGTCTGAGCCTCTGTGTCTCTGAATCTCTGAGTGTCTGGGTCTCTGAGCCTCTGAGCCTCGATGTCTCTGAGTCTCTGAATCTCTGAGTCACTGAGCCTCTGTGTCTCTGTGTCTCTGTGTCTATGTGTCTCTGAGGCTCTGGGTCTCTGAGCCTCTGTGTCTCTGCGTCTCTGTGTTTCTGAGTCTCTGTGTCTCTGGGTTTCTCTGTCTCTGTGTCTCTGGGTCTCTGGGTCTCTGGGTCTCAGTGTCTCTGACTCTCTGAGCCTCTGTGTCTCTGCGTCTCTGAGTCTCTGGGTCTCTGAGCCTCTGTGCGTCTGAGCCTCTATGTCTCTGAGTCTCTGAGTCTCTGTGTCTCTGAGTCTCTCAGCCTTTGCGTCTCTTTGTCTCTTAGTCTCTGAGTCTCTGAGCCTCTGTGTCTCTGCGTCTCTGAGTCTATGAGTCTCTGTGTCTCTGGGTCTCTGTGTCTCTGGGCTCTGTGTCTCTGAGTCTCTGAGCCTCTGTGTCCCTGCGTCTCTGAGTCTCTGATTCTCGGTGCTCTGAGCATCTGTGTCTCTGAGTCTCTGAGTCTCTGGTTCTCTGAGACTCTGAGCCTCTATGACTCTGCGTCTCTGAGTCTCTGTGTCTCTGAGTCTCTGAGCCTCTGTGTCTCTGCGTCTCTGTGTTCCTGAGTCTCTGTGTCTCTGGGTATCTGCATCTCTGAGCCTCTGTGTCTCTGCGCTCTGTGTCTCTGGGTCGCTGAGCCTCTGGGCCTTGATGTCTCTGACTCTCTTGAGTCTCTGTGTCTCTGAGTCTCTGAGCCTCTGTGTCTCTGCGTCTCTGTGTTTCTGAGTCCCTGTGTCTCTGGGTCTCTGAGCCTCTGTGCCTCTGAGTCTCTGTGTAGCTGAGCCTCTGAGTCACTGAGTCACTGTGTCTCTACATCTCTGAGCCTCTGTGTCTCTGCATCTCTGAGTCTCTGAATCTCTGAGCATCTGTGTCTCTGCGTCTCTGAGACTCTAAGCCTCTGAGCCTCTGTGTCTCTGGGCCTCTGTGTCTCTGAGCCTCTGTGTCTCTGCGTCTCTGAGTCTCTGAGTCTCTGTGACTCGGCGTCTCTGAGTATCTGAGCCTCTGTGTCTCTGAGTCTCTGAGTCTCTGTGTCTCTGAGTCTCTGAGTCTCTGTGTCTCTTCGTCTCTGAGTCTCTGAGTATCTGAGCCTCTGTGTCGCTGAGTCTCTGAGTCACTGAGCCTCTGTGTCTCTGCGTCTCTGAATCTCTGTGTCTCTGAGTCTCCGTGTCGGTGAGTCTCGGAACTTCTGTGTCTCTGCGTCTCTGAGTCTCTGGGTCTCTGAGCGTCTGAGCCTCTATGTCTCTAAGTCTCTGAGCCTCTGTGACTCTGCGTCTCTGAGTATCTGAGCCTCTGTGTCTCTGAGTCTCTGAGTCTCTGTGTCTCTGAGTCTCTGAGTCTCTGTGTCTCTGCGTCTCTGAGTCTCTGAGTATCTGAGCCTCTGTGTCTCTGCGTCTCTAAGCCTCTGTGTCTCTGCGTCTCTGTGTCTCTGGGTCGCTGAGCCTCTGAGCCTTGATGTCTCTGTGTCTCTGAGTCTCCGTGTCTCTGAGTCTCTTTGTCTCTGCGTCTCCGTGTTTCTGAGTCTCTGTGACTCTGGGTTTCTGGGTCTCTGTGTCTCTGGGTCTCTGTGTCCCTAATTCTCCGTTTCGCTAAGTCTCTGAGTCACTGAGCCTCTGTGTATCTGTGTCTCTAAATCTCTGAGTCTCTGTGTCTGTGAGTCTCTGTGTCTCTGTGTCTCTGAGTTTCTGTGTCTCTGGGTCGCTGTGTCTCTGAGTCTTTCAGCCTCTGTGTCTCTGCATTTCTGAGCCTCTGTGCCTCTGCGTCTCCGTGTTTTTGAGTCTCTGTGTCTCTGGGTCGCAGTGTCTCTGTGTCGCAGCGAGACAGAGGCTCAGAGACGCAGACACACAGAGGCTCAGAGACGTGGAGACACAGAGATGCAGAGACTCAGAGACACAGAGACCCAGAGACACAGAGACTCAGAAACTCAGAGACGCAGAGACACAGAGGCTCAGAGACCCAGAGACTCAGAGACGCAGAGACACAGAGTCTCAGAAACACAGAGACGCAGAGACACAAGACACAGAGACCCAGAGGCACAGAGACACAGAGACCCAGGCAATCAGAAACACAGAGACGCAGAGACACAGATACTCAGAGACTCAGAGACACAGATGCTCAGAGAGTCAGAGTCACAGATACTCAGAGACGCAGAGACACAGAGGCACAGAGACTCAGAGACACAGATGCTCAGAGACTCAGAGACACAGATACTCAGAGGCACAGAGACACAGAGCCCCAGAGACTCAGAGACTCAGAGACGCAGAGACACAGAGGCTCAGAGGCACAGAGACTCATAGACTCAGAGACGCAGAGACACAGACGCTCAGAGACTCAGAGACTAACAGACAAAGAGACGGAGAGACTGAGAGACTCAGAGACACAGAGACGCCGAGACACAGAGGCTCAGAGACCCAGAGACTCAGAGATGCAGAGACACAGACACTCAGAGACACAGAGATTCAGAGACACAGGGACATAGAGGCTCAGAGGCTCAGTGACCCAGAGACTTAGAGACGCAGAGACACAGAGGCTCAGTGACTCAGAGACACAGAGACACAGAGTCTCAGAAACACAGAGACGCAGAGACACAGAGGCTCAGAGACACAGAGACACAGAGACACTGAGTCTCAGAAACACGGAGACGCAGAGACACAGAGGCTCAGAGACACAATGACACAGAGACCCAGAGGCACAGAGACTCAGAAACACAGAGACCCAGAGACACAGAGATGCAGAAACACAGAGACCCAGAGACACAGAGAGGCAGAGATTTAGAGACACAGATACACAGAGTCTCAGTGACTAAGAGACTTAGCGACACGGAGATTCAGGGACACAAAGACCCAGAGACACAGAGACTCAGAGACCCAGAGACACAGAGACTCAGAAACACAGAGACACAGAGACACAGAGATTCAGAGACACAGATGCTCAGAGACTCAGATACTCAGAGTCGCAGAGACACAGAGACTCAGAGATGCAGAGACACAGAGACCCAGAGACACAGAGACACAGAGACCCAGATACACAGTGACGCAGAGATTTAGAGACACAGATACACAGAGGGTCAGTGACTAAGAGACTTAGCGACACGGAGATTCAGGGACACAGAGACCCAGAGACACAGAGACTCAGACACACAGAGAATCAGAGACGCAGAGACACAGAGGCTCAGAGACTCAGACACAGAGACGCAGAGACCCAGAGACACAGAGACACAGAGACCCAGAGGCACAGAGACACAGAGACCCAGAGACTCAGAGACTCAGAGGCTCAGAGTCCCAGAGACTTGGAGACGCAGAGGCACAGATGCTCAGAGACTCAGAGACGCAGAGACACAGAGGCTCAGAGACTCAGAGACACAGAGACTCAGAGTCTCAGAGTAATAGAGGCTCAGAGGCTCTGAGACACAGAGACTCAGAAACACAGAGACGCAGAGACACAGAGACGCAGAGGCTCAGAGACTCAGAGACTCTGAGACTCTGAGATGCAGAGGCGTAGACACCCTGAGACGCAGACACTCTGAGACACAGAGACTCAGAGACGCAGAGTCATTGAGACCCTGAGCTGCAGAGACGCAGAGACACAGAGACGCAGATATGCAGAGATGCAGAGACACTGAGAACCAGAGATGCAGAGACGCAGAGACACTGAGACGCAGAGACACAGAGACCCTGAGACGCAGAGACACTGAGACCCTGAGACGCAGAGATGCAGAGACTCTGAATATCTGCGTCTCTGTGTCTCAGTTTCTCTGGTCTCTGAGTCTCTGCGTCTCTGCAGCTCAGAGTCTATGCATCTCTGCGTTTCTTCGTCTCCGTGTCTCAGCGTCTCTGCGTCTCAGCATCTCAGAGTCTCCGCGTCTCAGAGTCTCTGCGTGTCTGCTTCTCTGCATCACTGCGTCTCAGATTCTCTGCGTCTCTGCGTCACTGCGTCTCAGAGTCTCTGCATCTCAGAGTCTGTGCGTCTCTGTGTCTCTGCATCTCAGAGTCTGTGCGTCTCTGTGTCTCTGCGTCTCAGAGTCTCTGTGTCTCAGAGTTTCTGCGTTTCAGAGTCTCTGCGTCTCTGTGTCTCTGCGTCTCAGAGTCTCTGTGTCTCAGAGTTTCTGCGTTTCAGAGTTTCTGCGTCTCAGTGTCTCTACGTCTCAGAGCCGATCCGTCTCTGCGTCTCAGAGTCTCAGACACTGAGGGTCTCTGCGTCTCTGCATGTCTGCCTCACTGCCTCTCTGCATCTCTGCGTCTCAGACTCTCAGCATCTCTATGTCTCAGAGTCTCTGCATCTCTGCGTCTCTGTGTCTCAGCGTCTCAGAGTCTCTGCCCCTCTGCCTCTCTGCGTCTCTGCGACTCTGCGTCTCAGTGTCTCTGGTCTCTGAGTCTCTGCGTCTCCAAGTCTCTGTGTCTCTGCATCCGAGTGTCTACGTCTCAGAGTCTCTGTGCCGATGCCTCTCTACCTCTCTGCATATCTGCGTCTCAGAGTCTCTGTGTCTCTGCGTCTGAGTGTCTACGTCTCAGAGTCTCTGTGTCGATGCCTCTCTACCTCTCTGCATCTCTGTGTCTCAGAATCTCTGCGTCTCTGCGTCTCTGCATCTCAGAGTCTCTGCATCTCAGAGTCTGTGCGTCTCTGTGTCTCTGCATCTCAGAGTCTGTGCGTCTCTGTGTCTCTGCGTCTCAGAGTCTCTGTGTCTCAGAGTTTCTGCGTTTCAGAGTCTCTGCGTCTCTGTGTCTCTGCGTCTCAGAGTCTCTGTGTCTCAGAGTTTCTGCGTTTCAGAGTTTCTGCGTCTCAGAGTCTCTGCGTCTCAGAGTCTCTGTGTCTCAGAGTTTCTGTGTCTCAGAGTCTCTGCGTCTCAGAGTCTCTGTGTCTCAGAGTTTCTGCGTTTCAGAGTTTCTGCGTCTCAGAGTCTCTGTGTCTCAGAGTCTCTGTGTCTCAGAGTTTCTGTGTCTCAGAGTTTCTGCGTCTCAGAGTCTCGGCGTCTCAGAGTCTCTGCGTCTCAGAGTCTCTGTGTCTCAGAGTTTCTGCGTTTCAGAGTTTCTGCGTCTCAGAGTCTCTGCGTCTCAGAGTCTCTGTGTCTCAGAGTTTCTGTGTCTCAGAGTCTCTGCGTCTCAGAGTCTCTGTGTCTCAGAGTTTCTGCGTTTCAGAGTTTCTGTGTCTCAGAGTCTCTGCGTCTCAGAGTCTCTGTGTCTCAGAGTTTCTGCGTCTCAGAGTCTCTGCGTCTCAGAGTCTCTGTGTCTCAGAGTTTCTGTGTCTCAGAGTCTCTGTGTCTCAGAGTTTCTGCGTCTCTGCATCTCTGACTCTGACTCTGAGACGCAGAGATGCAGAGATGCAGAGAGGCAGAGACGCAGACACTCTGAGACATAGACACTCTGAGAAGCAGAGACACAAAGACTTGGAGACGCAGAGACCCAGAGACGCAGAGATGCAGAGATGCAGAGGCTCTGAGACGCAGACACACTGAGACGCAGAGACTCTGAGGCACAGAGACTCTGAGAAGCAGAGACTTTGAGACTCTGAGATGCAGAGACTCTGAGACGCAGAGCCGTAGAGATGCGGAGGTGCAGAGACTCTGGGACACAGAGATGCAGAGAGGTAGAGAGGCAGACACGCAGAGACACAGAGACTCTGAGACGCAGAGACTCAGAGAGACGCAGAGATGCAGAGATGCAGAGACGCAGAGACTCTGAGACACAGAGAGGCAGAGACTCTGAGAAGCAGAGACGCAGAGATGCAGAGACGCAGAGGTGCTGAGACGCTGAGGCGCTGAGACGCAGACACACTGAGACGCAGAGACTCTGAAACGCAGAGACACAGAGACTTTGAGATTCTGAGATACAGAGACTCTGAGGCGCAGAGCCGCAGAGATGCAGAGACACAGAGACTCTGAGAAGCAGAGACTCGGAGACTTCGAGACGCAGAGACGCAGAGAATCTGAGACTCAAAGACGCTGAGACACTGAGACGCAGTGACGCTGAGACGCAGGGACGCAGAGACTCTGAGACGCAGAGACTCTGAGACGCAGAGACACTGAAACGTAAAGACGCTGAGACGCTGAGATGTTGAGACGCAGAGACGCTGAGGCGCAGAGACGAGGAGAGTCTGAGAAGCAGAGACTCGGAGACTCCGAGATGCAGAGACGCAGAGACTCTGAGACGCAGAGACTCTGAGACGCAGAAACGCTGAGACGCAGAGACTCTGAGACACTGAGACGCAGAGACTCTGAGACGCAGAAACGCTGAGACGCAGAGACTCTGAGACACTGAGACGCAGAGACTCTGAGACGCAGAAACGCTGAGATGCAGAGACTCTGAGACACTGAGACGCAGAGACTCTGAGACGCAGAAACGCTGAGACGCAGAGACTCTGAGACACTGAGACGCAGAGACTCTGAGACGCAGAAACGCTGAGACGCAGAGACTCTGAGACGCAGAAACGCTGAGATGCAGAGACTCTGAGACACTGAGACGCAGAGACTCTGAGACGCAGAGACTCTGAGACGCAGAAACGCTGAGACGCAGAGACTCTGAGACGCAGGGACGCTGAGACGCAGAGACGCTGAGAGCAGAGACACTGAGATGCAGAGACTCTGAGACGCAGAGACGCTGAGACGCAGAGACGCTGAGACTCGGAGACTCCGAGATGCAGAGACGCAGAGAAACTGAGACGCAAAGACGCTGAGGCGCAGAGACTCTGAGACTCTGAGACACTGAGACACTGAGACTCAGAGACACTGAGACTCAGAGACGCAGAGACGCTGAGACGCAGAGACACTGAGACTCTGAGATGCAGAGATGCAGAGACACTGAGACGCTGAGAAACTGAGACTCTGAGACTCTGAGACGCAGAGACGCTGAGACGCGGAGGCTCTGAGAAGCAGAAACTCGGAGACTCCGAGATGCAGCGACGCTAAGTTTCAGAGACGCTGTGATTCCGAGACGCAGGGATGCAGAGACTCTGATGCGCAGAGTCTCTGAGACGCAGGGATTCGGAGCGCGGAGGCTCGGAGATGCAGAGGCACAGAGACTCTGAGACGCTGAGATTCTGGGATACTGAGAGAGAAAGACAGAGGGAGAGAGAGAGAGAGAAAGTGAGAGAGAGAGTGACAGAGAGAGAGTGACAGAGAAAGAGAGAGAGACAGAGGGACAGAGAGAGTGAGACAGAATGGGAGACAGAGAGAGACAGAGTGTATGTGTGTGTGAGAGAGAGAGAGAGAAAGGGAGAGAATTAGAGAGAGAGAGAGAAAGTGAGAGAGAGAGAGTGTCATAGAGAGGGAGGGAAAGGGAGAGAGAGACTGAGTGAGAGAGACAGAGAGAGAGAAAGAGAGGCAGAGGGAGACAGAGAGAGACAGGGAGAAACAGAGGGAGAGAGAGAGAGAAAGTGAGAGAGAGAGAGTGAGAGAGGGGCAGAGAGAGAGTGTGAGAGAGATACAGAGGCAGAGGGAGAGATAGAGAGAGAAACAGAGTGACAGACAGAGAGAGAGAGACAAAGAGAAAGACAGAATGAGAGAGAGAGACAGAGGGAGAGAGTAAAAGAGAGCCAGACAGAGAGACGGCGAGGCAGAGGGGGAAAGAGATAGAGGGAGAGACAGACAGATAGAGACAGAGGGAGAGACAGAGAGAGAGACCAGAAGAGAGAGTGAGACTGAGAGACAGACAGTGAGAGTGAGAGACAGGGAGTGAGAGAGAGAGAGACAGGGAGTGAGAGAGAGGCAGAGAAAGAGAGAGAGAGGGAGACAGACAGTGAGAGAGAGCGAGTGAGGCGGAGAGAGAGTGAGACAGAATGAAAGAGAGAGGCACAGAGAGAGAGACAGAGTGAGAGAGAGAGTGAGAGAGAGAGAGAGAGAGAGACAGAGAGAGTGAGACAGGGAGAGTGTGTGTGTGAGAGAGAGACAAAGTGAGAGAGAGAGACAGAGGGAGAGACAGAAAGAGAGGCAGAGAGAGATAGATAGGGAGAGAGAGAGATACAGAGAGACAGAGACAGTGAGAGAGAGAGAGACAGAGAGGGAGAGAGACAGATAGAGTGAGAGAGGAGATAGAGAGATTGAGAGACAGAGAGAGACAGAGACAGAGAGAGTGAGAGATTAACAGAGGGAGAGACAGAGTGAGAGAGAGCGAGAGGGAAACAGTGTGACAGGGAGAGAGAGAGAGGGAGAGAGAGAGACAGAGAGAGAGAGAGACAGTGAGAAAGAGAGAGAGAGAGAGAGTGAGAGAGAGACAGAGAGAGAAAGCGAGAGAGACAGAGGGAGAGAGACCGTGAGTGAGAGAGAGAGAGACAGATAGACAGAATGAGAGAGACACAGAGAGAGAGAGAGACAGTGAGAGAGAGAGAGAGAGAGTGAGAGAGAGACAGAGAGAGAAAGAGAGAGAGACAGAGGGAGAGAGACAGTGAGTGAGAGAGAGAGAGACAGATAGACAGAATGAGAGAGACACAGAGTGAGAACAGACAGTGAGAGATAGAGACAGAGAGTGAGTGAGAGAGAGAGAGAGAGACAGAGGGAGAGACAGAGGGAGAGAGAGTCAGAGTGGGAGACAGTGAGACAGAGAGAAAGGAAGGCAGAGGGAGAGAGAAAGAGAGAGACAGACAGAGAGGCAGTGGGAGAGAGAGAGACAGACAGACAGACAGAGAGATACACAGAGAGGGAGAGACAGAGAGAGACAGAGACAAGGTGAGAGAGAGAGTGACAGGGAGACGGAGACAGAGACAGCGAGAAACTGAGAGAGAGATGGCGGAGACACAGAGAGAGACAGAGAGCGAGAGAGAGAGACAGCGGGAGAGAGAAAGAGAGAGACAGACAGAGAGGCAGTGGGAGAGAGAGACAGACAGACAGAGAGACAGAGAGGGAGAGAGACAGAGAGACGGAGACAAGGTGGAGAGAGAGTGACAGGGAGACAGAGACCGAGACAGCGAGAAACAGAGAGAGAGATGGGGGAGACAGAGAGAGAGAGAGACAGAGAGACAGAGGGGGAGAGCAAGAGAAACACAAAAGGAAATATAGTGCGAGAGACAGAGAGAGACAGACAGAGAGAGAGAGTGAGAGACACTGTGACAGAGAGAGAGAGAGACAGAGTGAGACATTGAGAGAGAGAGAGAGAGAGAGATAGAGACAAAGAGAGGGAGTGAGAGACAGAGGGGAGAGTCAGAGAGAGAGAGAGACAGAGAGAGAGTGAGAGAGAGAGACAGACAGACAGAGAGAGACAGGGATCAAGAGAGACAGAGAGATAGAGAGAGAGAGAGACAGAGGGAGAAAGAAAGAGAGATACAGAGGGAAATAGAGTGCGAGAGACAGAGAGAGACAGATAGAGAGAGTGAGAGAGAGACACACAGAGACTGAGAGAGTGAGAGAGAGACACAGAGACAGAGGCAGAGAGAGAGAGAGAGAGAAGACAGAGAGAGAGAGACAGGGAGATAGAGACGGAAAGACAGAGAGAGAGAGACAGAGAGTGAGAGAGAGACAGAGAGTGAGAGAGAATGAGAGACAGATGAGAGAGAGGGACAGACAGAGAGACTGAGAGATAGTCACAGAGAGAGGGAGTGACAGAGTCAGAGAGAAAGAGAGTCAGAGAGAGAGAGTCAGAGAGAGAGATAGAAAGAGAGAGAGAGAGACCGAGTGAGTGAGAGAGTGAAAGAGAGACAGGAACCGAGAGAAAGAGACAGAGAGAGAGATAGAGACAGAGAGAGAGTGAGAGACAGAGTGAAGGACATAGAGAGAGAGAGAGACAAGAGTGAGAGAGAGAGACAGGGAGAGAGAGAGACAGAGACAGGGAGAGAGAGAAACAGAGACAGAGTAAGAGACAGAGTGAGAGAGATGGGGACAGAGAGATCGAGAGACAGAGAGAGAGAGACAGACAGAGAGGGAGGGAGAAAGACAGAGACAGACAGAGAGGCAGAGGGAGAGAGAAAGACAGAGACAGACAGAGAGGCAGAAGAAGAGAGAGATAGAGAGAGAGACAGAGAGGGAGAAGAGAGAGAGGGACAGAGTGAGAGAGAGAGACAGAGAGAGAGAGTAAGAGAAAGAGACAGATGAAGAGAGAGAGAGAGAGACAGAGTGAGAGAGACAGACAGAGGCAAAGATAGAGAGAGACAGAGACAGGGAGAGAGAGAGAGACAGAGACAGAGTAACAGCCAGAGTGAGGGAGAGAGAAATACAGAGAGAGTGGGAGAGGCAGAGAGAGACAGAGTGAGAAAGATGGAGACAGAGAGATAGAGAGACAGAGAGAGAGAGAGACAGAGAGAGAGACACACAAGGAGAGAGAGAGAGAGTGACAGTAAGACAGAGACAGAGAGAGCGAGAGACAGAGAAAAAGAAAGGGGAGACACAGAGAGACAGGGACAGAGAGAGTGAGAGGGAGGGACAGAGAGTGAGAGCAGAGAGAGACAGAGCGAGAGAGATACAGAGTGAGAGAGATACAGAGTGAGAGACGGAGAGAGAGAGATAGAGACAGAGTGTGAGAGAGAATCGAGAGACAGCGGGAGAGAGAAAGAGAGAGACAGACAGAGAGACGGAGAGAGAGACAGAGTGAGAGAGACAGAGAGAGAGAGACAGATAGACAGACAGTGAGAAAGAGAGGCAGAGACAGAGAGAGAGAGGGAGACAGTGAGACAGAGAGAGAGGAAGACAGATAGAGAGAAAAAAACAGACAGACAGAGAGGCAGAGGGAGTGAGAGAGAGAGATAGACAGATAGACAGAGAGACAGAGAGAGAGAGGGAGACAGAGAGGGAGAGAGAGGGCGAGTGAGAGGGAAAAATAGGGAGAGAGAGAGTTAGAGACAGAGAGAGTGAGAGATTAACAAAGGGAAAGACAGAGTGAGGGAGAGAGACAGAGAGGAAGACAAACAGAGACAGAGAGACAGAGAGAGAGAGACAGAGGGAGAGAGACAGAGAGAGATAGAGGGAGAGAGTGAGAAACAGAGAGAGAGACAGAGAGTGAGACAGAGAGAGGAACAGAGAGAGAGGGAGAGAGAAAGAGAGAGACAGACAAAGAGACAGAGAGGCAGAGGGAGAAAGAAAGAGATACAGAGAGGGAGAGACAGACAGACAGAGACAGAGGGAGAGACAGAGAGAGAGACAGACAGACAGAGAGAGACAGAGACACGGACAGAGAGAGAGTGACGGAGAGACAGAGACAGAGAGAGCGAGAGACAGAGAGAATGATGAGGGGGAGAGAGAGAGAGAGATAGAGAGTGAGACAGAGAGAAAGAGAGAGAGAGGGACAGAGACAGTGAGAGAGTGAGACAGAGAGTGTGAGAGAGAGACAGAGAGAGTGAGAGAGAGAGGGAGAGAGAGAGAGAGACAGCAAGAGAGAGAGAGAAAGAGTGAGAGAGAGAGAGAAACAGAGAGTGAGAGAGAGTCAGAGAGAGAGAGAGTCAGCGAGAGAGAGAACAGGGGGAGAGAACAGAGGGAGAGAGAGAGAGACAGAGGGGGAGTGAGACAGAGAGAGAGAGACAGAGGGAGAGACAGTGATAGAGAGAGAAACAGAGAGAGAGAGAGTCAGAGAGAGAGGGAGACAGAGGGGGAGAGAAAGAGGGAGACAGAGAGGCAGAGATAGTGAGAGGGAGAGAGAGAGAGAGAGGGAGAGAAAGAGAGAGACAGACAGAGAAGCAGAGGGAGAGAGAGAGAGACAGACAGTGTGACAGAGAGAGTGAGGGAGAGAGAGACAGAGTGGGAGAGAGAGAGAGAGAGACAGAGAGACAGGCAGAGTGAGAGACAGAGAGAGAGAGACAGAGACAGAGTGAGAGACAGAGAGAGAGAGACAGAGAGTGAGAGAGAGAAAGACAGAGAGAGAGTGACAGAGTGAGAGAGAGTGACAGAGTGAGAGAGAGTGACAAAGGCAGAGAGAGAGAAGAGTGAGAGAGAGAGAGAAACAGAGTGACAAAGAGAGAGAGACAGAGACAGAGTGGGGGAGGGAGAGAGACAGACTGAGAGAGAGAGAAAGACAGAGACAGAGAGTGAGACAGAGTGAGAGAAACAGAGTGAGAGACAGAGAGAGAGACAGGATGAGAGAGAGAGAGACAGAGACAGAGAGAGAGTCAAAGAGACAGAGGGAGAGAGACAGAGTGAGAAAGAGAGACTAGGTGAGAGAGAGGGAGAGAGAGACTGAGAGAGTGACAGAGTGAGAGAGTGACAGAGAGAGAGGAAGAGAGAGATCGACAGAGAGAGAGAGTGAGAGAGACAGAGTGAGAGAGAGTGTGAGAGAGAGAGACACAGAGAGAGTGGGAGACAGAGAGAGAGAAACAGACAGAGACAGAGAGTGAGAGAGGGAGCCAGAGAGAGTGAGAGAGAGAGAGAGAGAGGGTGAGAGACAGAGAGAGAGAGACAGAGAGACAGAGAGAGTGAGAGAGAGAGACAGAGAGAGTGAGAGAGAGACGGAGAGTGAGAGAGAGTGACAGAGCGAAAGAGAGGGAGACAGAGAGTGAGAGAGACAGAGAGAGAGTGAGAGAGGGAGAGAGAGAGTGAGAGCGATAGAGAGTGGGACAGAGACAGAGAGGCAGAGGGAGAGACAGAGACAGAGTGAGAGAGAGAGAGAGACAGAGAGAGTGAGAGAGACAGACAGACAGAGAGAGTGAGAGACAGAGAGAGAGAGAGACAGACAGAGGGAGAGGGAGAGAGACTGAGTGAGAGAGAGGCAGAGAGAGATAGACACGGAGACAGAGAGAGAGTGAGAAAGAGAGAGAGTGAGGGAGAGAGAGAGAGACAGAGACAGAGAGAGTGTGTGTGTGAGAGAGAGAGAGACAGAGAGTGAGAACCTGAGAGAGACAGAGTGAGAGATAGGGAGACAGAGAGAGTGAGAGAGACAGACAGACAGAAAGAGCGAGAGACAGAGAGAGACAGACAGACAGAGACAGAGAGTGAGAGAGAGAGCCAGAGAGAGTGAGAGAGAGACAGAGACAGAGTGAGAGAGAGAGAGACAGAGGGAGAGAGAGAGACAGACAGACAGAGAGGGTGAGACAGAGAGAGAGAGACAGAGAGAGAGACAGAGAATCAAAGAGAGTGAGAGAGAGAGACAGAGATAGAGAGAGAGACAGAAACAAAGTGAGAGAGAGAGAGAGAGAGAGTGAGAGAGAGACACATACAGAGAGAGACAGTAAGACAGAGAGGCAGAGAGAGTGAGAGTGAGTGACAGAGAGAGTGAGAGAGAGACGGAGAGTGAGAGTGAGAGACAGAGAGAGAGAGAAAGAGGGAGACAGAGATTGCGAGAGACGGAGAGAGAGAGAGAGGCAGAGTGAGTCAAAGAGAGAGAGAGAGAGAAAGACAGAGGGAGAGAAAGACAGAGGGAGAGAGAGAGTGAGAACAATAGAGAGAGGGACAGAGAGAGACAAAGTGAGAGAGAGAGAGAGAAAGAGACAGAGAGAGAGAGACAGAGAGACAGAGACAGAGAGTGAGAGGCTCAAAGATGGGGAGAGAGAGAGAGGGAGAGACAGAGAGAGAGGGAGGGAGAGAGAGAGACAGAGACAGAGACAGAGACAGAGACCAGGAGAGAGAGTGACATAGGGACAGACAGAGAGAGAGGGAGTGGACAGAGTGAGAGAGAGAGAGAGAGAGTGAGAGAGAGTGAGAGACAGAGAAAGAGAGAAACAGAGACAGTGAGAGAGAGCGAGAGACAGAGAGGACAGATTGAGAGAGAGAGAGACAGAGAGAGGGAGACAGAGAGACAGAGTGAGAGAGATACAGAGTGAGAGACAGAGATAGTGAGGGAGAGACGGAGTGTGAGAGAGAGGGAGACAGAGAGTGAGAGAGACAGAGAGGGAGTGAGAGAGGGAGAGAGAGTGAGAGCGATAGAGAGTGGGGCAGAGACAGAGATAGAGAGAGAGTGAGAGACAGAGAGAGTGAGAGAGAGAGAGACAGAGAGAGTGAGAGAGAGAGAGACAGAGGGAGAGACACAGACAGAGAGAGACAGTAAGACAGAGAGAGAGAGAGGCAGAGAGAGTGAGAGAGAGATGGAAAGTGAGAGTGAGAGACAGAGAGAGAGATAAAGAGGGAGACAGAGATTGAGAGAGAGAGAGAGAGGCAGAGTGAGTCAAAGAGAGAGAGAGACAGAGAGAGAGAAAGACAGAGGGAGAGAGAGAGTGAGAATGATAGAGAGAGGGACAGAGAGAGAGAGGGACAGAGTGAGAGAGAGATAGAGAGAGAGAAAGTGACAGAGAGAGAGAGAGACAGAGACAAGGAGAGAGAGAGTGACAGAGAGACAGAGACAGAGAGTGAGAGACTGTGAGAAGTAGTGTAATTTTTAAGGCTGCAAGAGCTAAAAGTACAATCAGCAGTGATGGACGAGTTCAGCAGCATACAGAAAGGGGGAGGCACATGGCAGACAGTTAACTAGGTTACACGAAACAGATAACCGCAGTGATGAGATTAAGCGCAAAATGGGAGTTGAGAGAGTGTTAATTGAAGGAATGACACAATACAAGCCATTTACAGTGTTTAAAGTTAACAAGGTTAACAGCCAAATAAGGGGGAATAACACAATACAAGCCATCACAATGTTTGAAAAACAGTATAAAATGTGCTGCAAATCTATGTAAGGTGTGCCTATTTTGACTAGACACCCGGTCTTGCAAGAACGACAAATAAAATCTTGCTCCTTCAGAACTTGACTTGACTAAATTGTTTAACTGTGAGCTGTGTTTCTCACAAACCTGACCCCGACCCGAAGTACAGTCCCCCAACCCTGAACCGTGACCCCTGACCCCAAGTACAGGCCCCCAACCCTGAACCGTGACCCCAACCCGAAGTACAGTCCCCCAACCCTGAACACTGACCCCTGACCCCAAGTACAGTCCCCCAACACTGAACCCTGACCCCTGACCCCAAGTACAGGCCCCCAACCCTGAACCGTGACCCCTGACCCCAAGTACAGTACCCCAACCCTGAACCCTGACCCCAAGTACAGTCCCCCAACCCTGAACCCAGACCCCTGACCCCAAGTACAGTCCCCCAACCCTGAACGCTGACCCCTGACCCCAAGTACAGACCCCCAACCCAGAACCGTGACCCCAACCCGAAGTACAGTCCCCCAACCCTGAACACTGACCCCTGACCCCAAGTACAGTCCCCCAACACTGAACCCTGACCCCTGACCCCAAGTACAGGCCCCCAACCCTGAAACGTGACCCCTGACCCCAAGTACAGTCCCCCAACCCTGAACCCTGACCCCAAGTACAGTCCCCCAAACCTGAACCCTGACCCCTGACCCCAAGTACAGTCCCCCAACCCTGAACGCTGACCCCTGACCCCAAGTACAGACCCCCAACCCAGAACCGTGACCCCTGACCCCAAGTACAGGCCCCCAACCCTGAACCGTGACCACTGACCCCAAGTACAGTCCTCCAACCCTGAACCCTGACCCCTGACCCCAAGTGCAGTCCATCAACCCTGAACCGTGACCCCTGACCCCAAGTACAGTCCCCCAACCCTGAACCCTGACCCCTGACCCCAAGTGCAGTCCCCCAACCCTGAACCGTCAACCCTGACCCCAAGTACAGTCCTCCAACCCTGAACCCTGACGCATGACCCCAAGTACAGTCCCCGAACCCTGAACCCTGACCCCAAGTACAGTCCCCCAACCCTGAACCCTGACCCCAAGTACAGACCCCAAACCTGAACCCTGACCCCTGACCCCATTTACAGTCCCCCAAACCTGAACCGAGACCCTTGACCCTAAGTACAGTCCCCCAACCCAGACCCCTGACCCCAAGTACAGTCCCACAACCCTGAACCCTGACCCCTGACCCCAAGTACAGTCCCCCCAACCCTGAACCGTGACTCCTGACCCCAAGTACAGTCCCCCAACCATGAACCCTGACCCCAAGTACAGACCCCAACCATGAACCCTGACCCCTGACCCCAAGTACAGTCCCCCAACCCTGAACCGTGACCCCGACCCCAAGTACAGTGCCCCGACCCTGAACCCTGAAACCAAGTACAGACCCCCAGCCTGAACCCTGACCCCTGACCCCAAGTACAGTCCCCAAACCTGAACCGTGACCCCTGACCCCAAGTACAGTCACCCAACCCTGAACACTGACCCCAAGTACAGTCCCCCAACCCTCAACCCTTACCCCAGACACCCAGTGCAGTCCCCCAAACCTGAACCCTGACCCCTTACCCCAAGTACAGTTCCCCAACATTGAACCCTGACAAATGACCCCAAGTACAGTCCCCCAACCCTGAACCCTGACCCCGACCCCAAGTACAGTCCCCCAACCCTGAACACTGACCCCTGACCCCAAGTACAGTCCCCCAACCCTGAACCCTGTCCCCAAGTACAGTCCCCCAAACCTGAACCCTGACCCCAAGTATAGTCCACCAACCCTGAACCCTGACCCCTGACCCCAAGTTCAGTCCCACAAACCTGACCCCTGACCCCAAGTACAGTCCTCCAACCTCGAACTCCGAACCCTGACCACAAGTACAGCCCCCCAACCCTGAACCCTGACCCCTGACCCCAAGTAAAGTCCCCCAACCCTGAACCCTGACCCCTGATCCCAAGTACAGTCCCCCAAACCTGAACGCTGACCGTTGACCCCAACTACAGTCCCCCAACCTTGAACCCTGATCCCTGACCCCAAGTACAGTCCCCCAACCCTCAACCGTGACCCCTGACCCCAAGTACAGTCCCCCAAACCTGAACCGTGACCCCTGACCCCAAGTACAGTCCCCCAACCCCGAACCATGACCCCTGACCCCAAGTACAGTCCCCCAACCCTGAACCCTGACCCCTGACCCCAAGTACAGTCCCCCAACCCTGAACCGCGAACCCTGACCCCAAGTACAGTCCCCCAACCCTGAACGATGACCCCTGACCCCAAGTACAGTCCCCCAACTCAGAACCCTGACCCCTGACCCCAAGTACAGTCCCCCAACCCTGAACCGTGACCCCTGACCCCAAGTACAGTCCCCCAACCCTGACCGCTGACCCCAAGTACAGTCCTCCAACCCTGAACCGTGACCCCTGACACCAAGTACAGTCCCCCAACCCTGAACGATGACCCCTGACCCCAAGTACAAACCCCCAAACCCTGAACCCTGACCCCTGACCCCAAGTACTGTCCCCCAACCCTGAACCGTGACCCCTGACCCCAAGTACAGTCCCCCAACCCTGAACCGTGACCCCGGACCCCAAGTACAGTCACGCAACCCTGAACGCTGACTCCTGACCCCATGTACAGTCCCCCAACCCTGAACCCTTACCCCTGACCCCAAGTGCAGACCCCCAAACCTGAACCCGGACCTCTGACCCCAAGAACAGTCCCCCAACCCTGAACCGTGACCCCTGACCCCAAGTACAGTCCTCCAACCCTGAACCCTGACCCCAAGTACAGTCCCCCAACTCTGAACGCTGACCCCTGACCCCAAGTACAGTCCCCCAACCCTGAACCCTGACCCCGACCCCAAGTACAGTCCCCCAACCCTGAACACTGACCCCTGACCCCAAGTACAGTCCCCAACCCTGAACCCTGTCCCCAAGTACAGTCCTCCAACCTCAACTACGAACCCTGACCACAAGTACAGTCCCCCAAACCTGAACCCTGACCCCAAGTATAGTCCCCCAACCCTGAACACTGACCCCTGACCCCAAGTACAGTCCCCCAACCCTGAACCCTGTCCCCAAGTACAGTCCTCCAACCTCGAACTCCGAACCCTGACCACAAGTACAGTCCCCCAAACCTGAACCCTGACCCCTGACCCCCAGTACAGTCCCCCAACCCTGACCCCTGACACCAAGTACAGTCCCCCAACCCTGAACGCTTACCCCTGACCCCAAGTACAGTCCCCCAACCCTGAACCGTGACCCCTGACCCCAAGTACAGTCCCCCAACCCTGAACCGTGACCCCGGACCCCAAGTACAATCCCGCAACCCTGAACGCTGACTCCTGACCCCATGTACAGTCCCCCAACCCTGAACCCTGACCCCTGACCCCAAGTACAGTCCCCCAACCCTGAACCGTGACCCCTGACCCCAAGTACAGCCCCCCAACCCTGAACCCTGACCCGAAGTACAGACCCCAACCCTGAACCCTGACCCCTGACCCCAAGTACAGTCCCCCAACCCTGAACCCTGACCCCAAGTACAGTCCTCCAACCCAGAACCCTGACCCCAAGTACAGACCCCAACCCTGAACCCTGACCCCTGACCCCAAGTACAGTCCCCCAACCCTGAACGCTGACCCCTGACTCCAAGTACAGACCCCAAACCCTGAACCCTGACCCCTGACCCCAAGTACAGTCCCCCAACCCTGAACCGTGACCCCTGGCCCCAATACAGTCCCTCAACCCTGAACCGTGACCCCTGACCCCAAGTACAGTCCTCCAACCCTGACCCCTGACCTCTGACCCCAAGTACAGTCCCCCAACCCTGACCCCTGACCCCTGACCCCAAGTACAGTCCCCCAAACCTGAACCCTGGCCCCAAGTATAGTCCACCAACCTCGAACTCCGAACCCTGACCACAAGTACAGTCCCCCAACACTGAACCCTGACCCCTGACCCCAAGTACTGTCCCCCAACCCTGAACCCTGACCCCTGATCCCAAGTACCGTCCCCCAAACCTGAACGCTGACCCCTGACCCCAAGAACAGTCCCCCAACCTTGAACCCTGACCCCTGACCCCAAGTACAGTCCCCCAAACCTGGACCGTGACCCCTGACCCCAAGTACAGTCCCCCAACCCTGAACCCTGACCCCTGACCCCAAGTACAGTCCCCCAACCCTGAACCCTGACCCCTGACCCCAAGTACAGTCCCCCAACCCTGAACGCTGACCCCTGACCCCACGTACAGTCCCCCAACCCTGAACCCTGACCCCTGACCGCAAGTACAGTCCCCCAACCCTGAACCGTGACCCCTGACCCCACGGACAGTCCCCCAACCCTGTACCGTGACCCCTGACCCCAAGTACAGTCCTCCAACCATGAACCCTGACCCCAAGTACAGTCCCCCAACCCTGAACCGTGAACCCTGACCCCAAGTACAGTCCCCCAACCCTGAACAATGACCCCTGACCCCAAGTACAGTCCCCCAACTCTGAACCCTGACCCCTGCCCACATGTACAGTCCCCCAACCCTGAACCGTGACCCCTGACCCCAAGTACAGTCCCCCAACCCTGACCGCTGACCCCAAGTACAGTCCCCCAACCCTGAACCCTGACCCCTGACCCCAAGTACAGTCCCCCAGCCCTGAACGCTGACCCCTGACCCCAAGTACAGACCCCCAACCCTGAACCGTGACCCCTGACCCCAAGTACAGGCCCCCAACCCTGAACCGTGACCCCAACCCGAAGTACAGTCCCCCAACCCTGAACACTGACCCCTGACCCCAAGTACAGTCCCCCAACACTGAACCCTGACCCCTGACCCCAAGTACAGTCCCCCAACCCTGTACCGTGACCCCTGACCCCAAGTACAGTCCCCCAACCCTGAACCCTGACCCCAGGTACAGTCCCCCAACCCTGAAGGCTGATCCCTGACCCCAAGTACAGACCCCCAACCCAGAACCGTGACCCCTGACCCCAAGTACAGGCCCCCAAAACTGAACCGTGACCACTGACCCAAAGTGCAGTCCTCCAACCCTGAACCCTGACCCCTGACCCCAAGTGCAGTCCCCCAACCCTGAACCGTGACCCCTGACCCCAAGTACAGCCCCCCAACACTGAACCCTGACCCCTGACCCCAAGTGCAGACCCCAACCCTGAACCGTCACCCCTGACCCCAAGTACAGTCCTCCAACCCTGAACCCTGACGCATGACCCCAAGTACAGTCCCCGAACCCTGAACCCTGACCCCAAGTACAGTCCCCCAACCCTGAACCCTGACCCCATGTACAGTCCCCCAACCCTGAACCCTGACCCCGGACCCCAAGTACAGTCCCCCAAACCTGAACCCTGACCCCAAGTACAGTCCTCCAACCTCGAACTCCGAACCCTGACCACAAGTACAGTCCCCCAACCCTGAACCCTGACCCCTGACCCCAAGTGCAGTCCTCCAAACCTGAACCCGGACCCCTGACCTCAAGTAAAGTCCCCCAAACCTGAACGCTGACCCCTGACACCAAGTACAGTCCCCCAACCTTGAACCCTGACCCCTGACCCCAAGTACAGTCCCCCAACCCTGAACCGTGACCCCAGACCCCAAGTACAGTCCTCCAACCCTGAACCCTGACCGCTGACCCCAAGTACAGTCTCCCAACCCTGAACACTGACCCCTGACCCCAAGTACAGTCCCCCAACCCTGAACCCTGACCCGAGACCACAGGTACAGCCCCCCAACCCTGAACCGTGACCCCTGACTTCAAGTACAGTCCCCCAACCCTGTACCGTGTCCCCTGACCCCAAGTACAGTCCTCCAACCCTGAACCCTGACCCCTGACCCCAAGTACAGTCCCCCAATACTGAACCGTAAACCCTGACCCCAAGTACAGTCCCCCAACCCTGAACGCTGACCCCTGACCCCAAGTACAGTCCCCCAACACTGAACCCTGACCCCTGACCCCAAGTACAGTCCCCCAACCCTGAACCTTGACCACTGACCCCAAGTACAGTCCCCCAACCCTGAACCCTGACCCCAAGTACAGTCCTCCAACCCTGAACCCTGACCCCTGACCCCAAGAACAGTCCCCCAACCCTGAACGCTGAACCCTGACCCCAAGTACAGACCCCCAACACTGAACCCTGACCCCAAGTACAGTCCCCCAACCTTGAACCCTGACCCCTGACCCCAAGTACAGTCCCCCAAACCTGGACCGTGACCCCTGACCCCAAGTACAGTCCCCCAACCCTGAACCCTGACCCCTGACCCCAAGTACAGTCCCCCAACCCTGAACCCTGACCCCTGACCCCAAGTACAGTCCCCCAACCCTGAACGCTGACCCCTGACCCCACGTACAGTCCCCCAACCCTGAACCCTGACCCCTGACCGCAAGTACAGTCCCCCAACCCTGAACCGTGACCCCTGACCCCACGGACAGTCCCCCAACCCTGTACCGTGACCCCTGACCCCAAGTACAGTCCTCCAACCATGAACCCTGACCCCAAGTACAGTCCCCCAACCCTGAACCGTGAACCCTGACCCCAAGTACAGTCCCCCAACCCTGAACAATGACCCCTGACCCCAAGTACAGTCCCCCAACTCTGAACCCTGACCCCTGCCCACATGTACAGTCCCCCAACCCTGAACCGTGACCCCTGACCCCAAGTACAGTCCCCCAACCCTGACCGCTGACCCCAAGTACAGTCCCCCAACCCTGAACCCTGACCCCTGACCCCAAGTACAGTCCCCCAGCCCTGAACGCTGACCCCTGACCCCAAGTACAGACCCCCAACCCTGAACCGTGACCCCTGACCCCAAGTACAGGCCCCCAACCCTGAACCGTGACCCCAACCCGAAGTACAGTCCCCCAACCCTGAACACTGACCCCTGACCCCAAGTACAGTCCCCCAACACTGAACCCTGACCCCTGACCCCAAGTACAGTCCCCCAACCCTGTACCGTGACCCCTGACCCCAAGTACAGTCCCCCAACCCTGAACCCTGACCCCAGGTACAGTCCCCCAACCCTGAAGGCTGATCCCTGACCCCAAGTACAGACCCCCAACCCAGAACCGTGACCCCTGACCCCAAGTACAGGCCCCCAAAACTGAACCGTGACCACTGACCCAAAGTGCAGTCCTCCAACCCTGAACCCTGACCCCTGACCCCAAGTGCAGTCCCCCAACCCTGAACCGTGACCCCTGACCCCAAGTACAGCCCCCCAACACTGAACCCTGACCCCTGACCCCAAGTGCAGACCCCAACCCTGAACCGTCACCCCTGACCCCAAGTACAGTCCTCCAACCCTGAACCCTGACGCATGACCCCAAGTACAGTCCCCGAACCCTGAACCCTGACCCCAAGTACAGTCCCCCAACCCTGAACCCTGACCCCATGTACAGTCCCCCAACCCTGAACCCTGACCCCGGACCCCAAGTACAGTCCCCCAAACCTGAACCCTGACCCCAAGTACAGTCCTCCAACCTCGAACTCCGAACCCTGACCACAAGTACAGTCCCCCAACCCTGAACCCTGACCCCTGACCCCAAGTGCAGTCCTCCAAACCTGAACCCGGACCCCTGACCTCAAGTAATGTCCCCCAAACCTGAACGCTGACCCCTGACACCAAGTACAGTCCCCCAACCTTGAACCCTGACCCCTGACCCCAAGTACAGTCCCCCAACCCTGAACCGTGACCCCAGACCCCAAGTACAGTCCTCCAACCCTGAACCCTGACCGCTGACCCCAAGTACAGTCTCCCAACCCTGAACACTGACCCCTGACCCCAAGTACAGTCCCCCAACCCTGAACCCTGACCCGAGACCACAGGTACAGCCCCCCAACCCTGAACCGTGACCACTGACTTCAAGTACAGTCCCCCAACCCTGTACCGTGTCCCCTGACCCCAAGTACAGTCCTCCAACCCTGAACCCTGACCCCTGACCCCAAGTACAGTCCCCCAATACTGAACCGTAAACCCTGACCCCAAGTACAGTCCCCCAACCCTGAACGCTGACCCCTGACCCCAAGTACAGTCCCCCAACACTGAACCCTGACCCCTGACCCCAAGTACAGTCCCCCAACCCTGAACCTTGACCACTGACCCCAAGTACAGTCCCCCAACCCTGAACCCTGACCCCAAGTACAGTCCTCCAACCCTGAACCCTGACCCCTGACCCCAAGAACAGTCCCCCAACCCTGAACGCTGAACCCTGACCCCAAGTACAGACCCCCAACACTGAACCCTGACCCCAAGTACAGTCCCCCAACCCTGAACCCTGACCCCTGAGCCCAAGTACAGTCCCCCAACACTGAACAGTGACCCCTGACCCCAAGTACAGTCCTCCCACCCTGAACCCTGACCCCTGACCCCAAGTACAGTCCCCCAACCCTGAACCGTGACTCCTGACCCCAAGTACAGTCCTCCAAACCTGAACCCTGACCTCTGACCCCAAGTACACTCCCCCAACCCTGAACCGTGACCCCTGACCCCAAGTACAGCCCTCCAACCCTGAACCCTGGCCCCTGACCCCAAGTTCAGTCCCCCAACCCTGAACCCTGACCCCTGACCCCAAGTACAGTCCCCCAACCCTGAACCCTGACCCCTGACCCCAAGTTCAGTCCCCCAACCCTGACCGCTGACCCCAAGTACAGTCCTCCAACCCTGAAAAGTGACCCCTGACACCAAGTACAGTCCCCCAACCCTGAACGCTGACCCCTGACCCCAAGTACAAAACCCCAACCCTGAACCCTGACCCCTGACCCCAAGTACTGTCCCCCAACCCTGAACCGTGACCCCTGACCCCAAGTACAGTCCCCCAACCCTGAACCGTGACCCCGGACCCCAAGTACAGTCCCGCAATCCTGAACGCTGACTCCTGACCCCAAGTGCAGACCCCCAACCCTGAACCCGGACCTCTGACCCCAAGAACAGTCCCCCAACCCTGAACCCTGACCCCTGACCCCAAGTACAGTTCCCCAACATTGAACCCTGACCCCTGACCCCAAGTACAGTCCCCCAACCCTGAACCGTGACCCCTGACCCCAAGTACAGTCCTCCAACCCTGAACCCTGACCCCAAGTACAGTCCCCCAACTCTGAACGCTGACCCCTGACCCCAAGTACAGTCCCCCAACCCTGAACCCTGACCCCGACCCCAAGTACAGTCCCCCAACCCTGAACACTGACCCCTGACCCCAAGTACAGTCACCCAACCCTGAACACTGACCCCAAATACAGTCCCCCAACACTGAACCCTTACCCCTGACCCCAAGTGCAGTCCCCAAACCCTGAACCCGGACCTCTGACCCCAAGAACAGTCCCCCAACCCTGAACCCTGACCCCTGACCCCAAGTACAGTTCCCCAACATTGAACCCTGACCCCTGACCCAAGTACAGTCCCCCAACCCTGAACCGTGACCCCTGACCCCAAGTACAGTCCTCCAACCCTGACCCCAAGTACAGTCCCCCAACTCTGAACCCTGCCCCCTGACCCCAAGTACAGTCCCCCAACCCTGAACCCTGACCCCGACCCCAAGTACAGTCCCCCAACCCTGAACACTGACCCCTGACCCCAAGTACAGTCCCCCAACCCTGAACCCTGTCCCCAAGTACACTCCCCCAAACATGAACCCTGACCCCAAGTATAGTCCCCCAACCCTGAACCCTGACACCTGACCCCAAGTACAGTCCCACAAACCTGAACCCTGACCCCAAGTACAGTCCTCCAACCTCGAACTCCGAACCCTGACCACAAGTACAGTCCCCCAACCCTGAACACTGACCCCTGACCCCAAGTACAGTCCCCCAACCCTGAACCCTGACCCCTGATCCCAAGTACAGTCCCCCAAACCTGAACGCTGACCGTTGACCCCAACTACAGTCCCCCAGCCATGAACCCTGTTCCCTGACCCCAAGTAGAGTCCCCCAACCCAGAACCGTGACCCCTGACCCCAAGTACAGTCCCCCAAACCTGAACTGTGACCCCTGACCCCAAGTACAGTCCCCCAACCCTGAACCCTGACCTCTGACCCCAAGTACAGTCCCCCAACCCTGAACCATAACCCCTGACCCCAAGTACAGCCCCCCAACCCTGAACCCTGACCCCTGACCCCAAGTACAGTCCCCCAACCCTGAACCGTGAACCCTGACCCCAAGTACAGTCCCCCAAACCTGAACGATGACCCCTGACCCCAAGTACAGTCCCCCAACTCAGAACCCTGACCCCTGACCCCAAGTACAGTCCCCCAACCCAGAACCGTGACCCCTGACCCCAAGTACAGTCCCCCAACCCTGACCGCTGACCCCAAGTACAGTCCTCCAACCCTGAACCGTGACCCCTGACACCAAGTACAGTCCCCGAACCCTGAACGCTGACCCCTGACCCCAAGTACAAACCCCCAACCATGAACCCTGACCCCTGACCCCAAGTACTGTCCCCCAACCCTGAACCGTGACCCCTGACCCCAAGTACAGTCCCCCAACCCTGAACCGTGACCCCGGACCCCAAGTACAGTCCCCCAACCCTGAATCCTTACCCCTGACCCCAAGTGCAGACCCCCAACCCTGAACCCGGACCTCTGACCCCAGAACAGTCCCCCAACCCTGAACCCTGACCCCTGACCCCAAGTACAGTTCCCCAACATTGAACCCTGACCCCTGACCCCAAGTACAGTCCCCCAACCCTGAACCGTGACCCCTGACCCCAAGTACAGTCCTCCAACCCTGAACCCTGACCCCAAGTACAGTCCCCCAACTCTGAACGCTGACCCCAGACCCCAAGTATAGTCCCCCAAACCTGAACCCTGACCCCGACCCCAAGTACAGTCCCCCAACCCTGAACACTGAATCCTGACCCCAAGTGCAGTCCCCCAACCCTGAACCCTGTCCCCAAGTACAGTCCCCCAAACCTGAACCCTGACCCCATGTATAGTCCCCCAACCCTGAACCCTGACCCCTGACGCCATGTACAGTCCCCCAAACCTGAACCCTGGCCCCAAGTACAGTCCTCCAACCTCGAACTCCGAACCCTGACCACAAGAACAGTCCCCCAACCCTGAACCCTGACCCCTGACCCCAAGTACAGTCACCCAACCCTGAACCCTGACCCCTGATACCAAGTACAGTTCCCCAAACATGAACGCTGACCCCTGACACCAACTACAGTCCCCCAACCTTGAACCCTGACCCCTGACCCCAAGTACAGTCCCTCAACCCTGAACCATGACCCCTGACCCCAAGTACCGTCCCCCAAACCTGAACCGTGACCCCTGACCCCAAGTACAGTACCTCAACCCTGAACCCTGACCCCTGACCCCAAGTACAGTCCCCCAACCCTGAACCATGCCCCTGACCCCAAGTACAGTCCCCCAACCCTGAACCCTGACCCCGGACCCCAAGTACAGTCCCCCAACCCTGAACCGTGAACCCTGACCCCAAGTACAGTCCCCCAACCCTGAACGATGACCCCTGACCCCAAGTACAGTCCCCAAACCCAGAACCCTGACCCCTGACCCCATGTACAGTCCCCCAACCCTGAACCGTGACCCCTGACCCCAAGTGCAGTCCCCCAACCCTGACCGCTGACACCAAGTACAGTCCTCCAACCTTGAACCGTGACCCCTGTCACCAAGTACAGTCCCCTAACCCTGAACCCTGACCCCTGACCCCAAGTACAAACCCCCAACCCTGAACCCTGACCCCTGACCCCAAGTACAGTCCCGCAACCCTGAACGGTGACTCCTGACCCCATGTACAGTCCCCCAACCCTGAACCCTGACCCCTGACCCCAAGTACAGTCCCCCAACCCTGAACCGTGACCCCTGACCCCAAGTACAGTCCCCCAACCCTGAACCCTGACCCCTGACCCCAAGTACAGACCCCCAACCCTGAACCGTGACCCCTGATCCCAAGTACAGCCCCCCAACCCTGAACCCTGACCCCAAGTACAGACCCCAACCCTGAACCCTGACCCCTGACCCCAAGTACAGTCCACAAACCCTGAACCCTGACCCCTGACCCCAAGTACAGTCCTCCAACCCAGAACCCTGACCCCAAGTACAGTCCCCCAACCCTGAACCCTGACCCCTGACCCCAAGTACAGTCCCCCAACCATGAACGCTGACCCCTGACCCCAAGTACAGACCCCAAACCCTGAACCCTGACCCCTGACCCCAAGTACAGTCCCCCAACCCTGAACCGTGACCCCTGGCCCCAAGTACAGTCCCTCAACCCTGAACCGTGACCCCTGACCCCAAGTACAGTCCTCCAACCCTGAACCCTGACCTCTGAACCCACGTACACTCCCCCAACCCTGAACCCTGACCCCTGACCCCAGGTACAGTCCCCCAAACCTGAACCCTGGCCTCAAGTACAGTCCTCCAACCTCGAACTCCGAACCCTGACCACAAGTACAGTCCCCCAACCCTGAACCCTGACCCCTGACCCCAAGTACAGTCCTCCAACCCAGAATCCTGACCCCAAGCACAGTACCTCAACCCTGAACCCTGACCCCTGACCCCAAGTACAGTCCCCCAACCATGAACGCTGACCCCTGACCCCAAGTACAGACCCCAAACCCTGAACCCTGACCCCTGATCCCATGGACAGTCACCCAAACCTGAACGCTGACCCCTGACCCCAAGTACAGTCCCCCAACCTTGAACCCTGACCCCTGACCCCAAGTACAGTCCCCCAAACCTGGACCGTGACCCCTGACCCCAAGTACAGTCCCCCAACCCTGAACCCTGACCCCAAGGACAGACCCCCAACCCTGAACCCTGACCCCTGACCCCAAGTACAGTCCCCCAACCCTGAACGCTGACCCCGGACCCCAAGTACAGTCCCCCAACCCTGAACCCTGACCCCTGGCCCCAAGTACAGTCCCCCAACCCTGACCGCTGACCCCAAGTACAGTCCCCCAACCCTGAACCGTGACCCCTGACCCCAAGTACAGTCCCCCAACCCTGAACGCTGACCCCTGACCCCAAGTACAAACCCCCAACCTTGAACCCTGACCACTGACCCCAAGTATTGTCCCCCAACCCTGAACCGTGACCCCTGACCCCAAGTACAGTCCCCCAAGCCTGAACCCTGACCCCTGACACCAAGTACAGTCCCGCAACCCTGAACGCTGACTCCTGACCCCATGTACAGTCCCCCAACCCTGCACCCTGACCCCTGACCCCAAGTACAGTCCCCCAACCCTGAACCGTGACCCCTGACCCCAAGTACGGCCGCCAACCCTGATCCCTGACCCCAAGTACAGTCCCCCAACCCTGAACCGTGACCCCTGACCCCAAGTACAGCCCACCAACCCTGAACCCTGACCCCAAGTACAAACCCCAACCCTGAACCCTGACCCCTGACACCAAGTACAGTCCCCCAACCCTGAACCCTGAACCCAAGTACAGACCCCAACCCTGAACGCTGACCCCTGACCCCAAGTACAGACCCCAAACCCTGAACCCTGACCCCTGACACCAAGTACAGTCCCCCAACCCTGACCCGTGACCCCTGGCCCCAAGTACAGTCCCTCAACCCTGAACCGTGACCCCTGACCCCAAGTACAGTCCTCCAACCCTGAACCCTGACCTCTGACCCCAAGTACAGTCCCCCAACCCTGACCCGTGACCCCTGACCCCAAGTATAGTCTCCCAACCCTGAACGCTGACCCCTGACCCCAAGAAAAGTCCCCCAACACTGAACCCTGACGCCTGACCCAAGTACAGTCCCCCAACCCTGAACCGTGACCCCTTACCCCAAGTAGAGTACCCCAACTCTGAACCGTGACCCCTGACCCCAAGTACAGTCCTCCAACCCTGAACCCTGACACCTGACCCCAAGTACAGTCCCCCCAGCCCTGAACCGTGACCCCTGACCCCAAGTACAGTCCCCCAACCCTGAACCCTGACCCCAAGTACAGACCCCAACCCTGAACCCTGACCCCTGTCCCCAAGTACAGTCCCCCAACCCCGAACCGTGACCCCAAGTAAACTCCCCCAACCCTGAACACTGACCCCTGGACCCAAGTACGGTCCCCCACCCTGAACCGTGACCCCGACCCCAAGTACAGTCCCCCAAACCTGAACCCTGACCCCTGACCCCAAGTACAGTCCCCCAAACCTGAACCGTGACCCCTGACCCCAAGTACAGTCCCCCAACCCTGACCGCTGACCCCAAGTACAGTCCCCCAACCCTGAACCGTGACCCCTGACACAAAGTACAGTCCCCCAACCCTGAACGCTGACTCCTGACCCCATGTACAGTCCCCCAACCCTGAACCCTGACCCCTGACCCCAAGTACAGTCCCCCAACCCTGAACCGTGACCCCTGACACCAAGTACAGTCCCCCAACCCTGAACCCTGACCCCTGACCCCAAGTACAGAACCCCAACCCTGAACCGTGACCCCTGACACCAAGTACAGTCCCCCAACCCTGAACCCTGACCCCTGACCCCAAGTACAGACCCCCAACCCTGAACCGTGACCCCTGACCCCAAGTTCTGCCCACCAACCCTGAACCCTGACCCCAAGTACAGACCCCAAACCTGAACCCTGACCCCTGACCCCAAGTACAGTCGCCCAACCCTGAACCCCGACCCCTGACCCCAAGTACAGTCCCCCAACCCCGAACCCTGACCCCAAGTACAGACCACAACCCTGAACCCTGACCCCTGACCCCAAGTACAGTCCCCCAACCCTGAACGATGACCCCTGACCCCAAGTACAGTCCCCCAACTCTGAACCTTGACCCTTGACCCCAAGTACAGTCCCCCAACCCTCAACCGTGACCCCTGACCCCAACTACAGTCATCCAACCCTGACCGCTGACCCCAAGTACAGTCCCCCAACCCTGAACCGTAACCCCTGACCCCAAGTACAGTCCCCCAACACTGAACGCTGACCCCTGACCCCAAGTACAAACCCCCAACCCTGAACCCTGACCCCTGACCCCAAGTACTGTCCCCCAACCCTGAACGGTGACCCCTGACCCCAAGTACAGTCCCCCAACCCTGAACCGTGATCCCTGACCCCAAGTACAGTCCTCCAACACTGAACCCTGACCCATGACCCCAAGTACAGTCCCCCAACCCTGAACCCTGACCCCTGACCCCAAGTACAGTCCCCCAACCCTGTACCCTGACCCCAAGTACAGTCCCCCAACCCTGACCCCTGACCCCAAGTACAGTCCCCCAACTCTGAACCGTGACCACTGACCCCAAGAACAGTCCCCCAACCCTGAACCCTGACCCCAAGTACAGTCCTCCAACCCTGAACCCTGACCCCAAATACAGTCCCCCAACCCTGAACCCTGACCCCTGACCCCAATTACAGTCCCCCAACCCTGAACCCTGACCCCAAGTACAGACCCCAACCCTGAACCGTGACCCCTGACCCCAAGTACAGTCCCCCAACCCTGAACCGTGACCCCAAGTACAGTCCCCCAACCCTGAACACTGTCCCCTGAACCCAAGTACACTCCCCCAACCCTGAACCCTGACCCCTGACCCCAGGTACAGTCCCCCAAACCTGAACCCTGGCCTCAAGTACAGTCCTCCAACCTCGAACTCCGAACCCTGACCACAAGTACAGTCCCCCAACCCTGAACCCTGACCCCTGACCCCAAGTACAGTCCTCCAACCCAGAATCCTGACCCCAAGCACAGTACCTCAACCCTGAACCCTGACCCCTGACCCCAAGTACAGTCCCCCAACCATGAACGCTGACCCCTGACCCCAAGTACAGACCCCAAACCCTGAACCCTGACCCCTGATCCCATGGACAGTCACCCAAACCTGAACGCTGACCCCTGACCCCAAGTACAGTCCCCCAACCTTGAACCCTGACCCCTGACCCCAAGTACAGTCCCCCAAACCTGGACCGTGACCCCTGACCCCAAGTACAGTCCCCCAACCCTGAACCCTGACCCCAAGGACAGACCCCCAACCCTGAACCCTGACCCCTGACCCCAAGTACAGTCCCCCAACCCTGAACGCTGACCCCGGACCCCAAGTACAGTCCCCCAACCCTGACCGCTGACCCCAAGTACAGTCCCCCAACCCTGAACCGTGACCCCTGACCCCAAGTACAGTCCCCCAACCCTGAACGCTGACCCCTGACCCCAAGTACAAACCCCCAACCTTGAACCCTGACCACTGACCCCAAGTATTGTCCCCCAACCCTGAACCGTGACCCCTGACCCCAAGTACAGTCCCCCAAGCCTGAACCCTGACCCCTGACACCAAGTACAGTCCCGCAACCCTGAACGCTGACTCCTGACCCCATGTACAGTCCCCCAACCCTGCACCCTGACCCCTGACCCCAAGTACAGTCCCCCAACCCTGAACCGTGACCCCTGACCCCAAGTACGGCCGCCAACCCTGATCCCTGACCCCAAGTACAGTCCCCCAACCCTGAACCGTGACCCCTGACCCCAAGTACAGCCCACCAACCCTGAACCCTGACCCCAAGTACAAACCCCAACCCTGAACCCTGACCCCTGACACCAAGTACAGTCCCCCAACCCTGAACCCTGAACCCAAGTACAGACCCCAACCCTGAACGCTGACCCCTGACCCCAAGTACAGACCCCAAACCCTGAACCCTGACCCCTGACACCAAGTACAGTCCCCCAACCCTGACCCGTGACCCCTGGCCCCAAGTACAGTCCCTCAACCCTGAACCGTGACCCCTGACCCCAAGTACAGTCCTCCAACCCTGAACCCTGACCTCTGACCCCAAGTACAGTCCCCCAACCCTGACCCGTGACCCCTGACCCCAAGTATAGTCTCCCAACCCTGAACGCTGACCCCTGACCCCAAGAAAAGTCCCCCAACACTGAACCCTGACGCCTGACCCAAGTACAGTCCCCCAACCCTGAACCGTGACCCCTTACCCCAAGTAGAGTACCCCAACTCTGAACCGTGACCCCTGACCCCAAGTACAGTCCTCCAACCCTGAACCCTGACACCTGACCCCAAGTACAGTCCCCCCAGCCCTGAACCGTGACCCCTGACCCCAAGTACAGTCCCCCAACCCTGAACCCTGACCCCAAGTACAGACCCCAACCCTGAACCCTGACCCCTGTCCCCAAGTACAGTCCCCCAACCCCGAACCGTGACCCCAAGTAAACTCCCCCAACCCTGAACACTGACCCCTGGACCCAAGTACGGTCCCCCACCCTGAACCGTGACCCCGACCCCAAGTACAGTCCCCCAAACCTGAACCCTGACCCCTGACCCCAAGTACAGTCCCCCAAACCTGAACCGTGACCCCTGACCCCAAGTACAGTCCCCCAACCCTGACCGCTGACCCCAAGTACAGTCCCCCAACCCTGAACCGTGACCCCTGACACAAAGTACAGTCCCCCAACCCTGAACGCTGACTCCTGACCCCATGTACAGTCCCCCAACCCTGAACCCTGACCCCTGACCCCAAGTACAGTCCCCCAACCCTGAACCGTGACCCCTGACACCAAGTACAGTCCCCCAACCCTGAACCCTGACCCCTGACCCCAAGTACAGAACCCCAACCCTGAACCGTGACCCCTGACACCAAGTACAGTCCCCCAACCCTGAACCCTGACCCCTGACCCCAAGTACAGACCCCCAACCCTGAACCGTGACCCCTGACCCCAAGTTCTGCCCACCAACCCTGAACCCTGACCCCAAGTACAGACCCCAAACCTGAACCCTGACCCCTGACCCCAAGTACAGTCGCCCAACCCTGAACCCCGACCCCTGACCCCAAGTACAGTCCCCCAACCCCGAACCCTGACCCCAAGTACAGACCACAACCCTGAACCCTGACCCCTGACCCCAAGTACAGTCCCCCAACCCTGAACGATGACCCCTGACCCCAAGTACAGTCCCCCAACTCTGAACCTTGACCCTTGACCCCAAGTACAGTCCCCCAACCCTCAACCGTGACCCCTGACCCCAACTACAGTCATCCAACCCTGACCGCTGACCCCAAGTACAGTCCCCCAACCCTGAACCGTAACCCCTGACCCCAAGTACAGTCCCCCAACACTGAACGCTGACCCCTGACCCCAAGTACAAACCCCCAACCCTGAACCCTGACCCCTGACCCCAAGTACTGTCCCCCAACCCTGAACGGTGACCACTGACCCCAAGTACAGTCCCCCAACCCTGAACCTTGATCCCTGACCCCAAGTACAGTCCTCCAACACTGAACCCTGACCCATGACCCCAAGTACAGTCCCCCAACCCTGAACCCTGACCCCTGACCCCAAGTACAGTCCCCCAACCCTGTACCCTGACCCCAAGTACAGTCCCCCAACCCTGACCCCTGACCCCAAGTACAGTCCCCCAACTCTGAACCGTGACCACTGACCCCAAGAACAGTCCCCCAACCCTGAACCCTGACCCCAAGTACAGTCCTCCAACCCTGAACCCTGACCCCAAATACAGTCCCCCAACCCTGAACCCTGACCCCTGACCCCAATTACAGTCCCCCAACCCTGAACCCTGACCCCAAGTACAGACCCCAACCCTGAACCGTGACCCCTGACCCCAAGTACAGTCCCCCAACCCTGAACCGTGACCCCAAGTACAGTCCCCCAACCCTGAACACTGTCCCCTGAACCCAAGTACGGTCCCCCAACCCTGAACCGAGACCCCGACCCCAAGTACAGTCCCCCAAACCTGAACCCTGACCCCTGACCCCAAGTACAGTCCCCCAAACCTGACCGTGACCCCTGACCCCAAGTACAGTCCCCCAACCCTGGACACTGGACCCTGACCACAATTACAGTCCCCCAAACCTGAACCCTTACCCCAAGTATAGTCCCCCAACCCTGACCCCGACCCCAAGTGCATTCCCCCAACCCTGAACCCTGACCCCTGACCCCAACTGCAGTCCCCCAACCCTGAACCCTGATCCCAAGTACAGTCCCCCAAAGCTGAACCCTGACCCCTGACCCCAAGTACAGTCCCCCAACGCCGAAATCCGAACCCTGACCCCAAGTACAGATCTCCAACCCTGAACCCTGACCCCTGACACCAAGTACAGTCCACCAACCCTGAACCCTGAACCCTGACCCCAAGTACAGTCCCTCAACCCTGAACCCTGACCCCAAGTACAGACCCCAACGCTGAACCCTGACCCCTGACCCCAAGTACAGTCCCCCTACCCTGAACCGTGACCCCTGACCCCAAGTACAGTCCCCCAACCCTGAACTCTGACCCCAAATACAGTCCCCCAACCCTGACCCCTGATCCCAAGTACAGTCCCCCAACCCTGAACCGTGATCCCTGACCCCAAGTACAGTCCTCCAACACTGAACCCTGACCCATGACCCCAAGTACAGTCCCCGAACCCTGAACCCTGACCCCTGACCCCAAGTACAGTCCCCCAACCCTGTACCCTGACCCCAAGTACAGTCCCCCAACCCTGACCCCTGACCCCAAGTATAGTCCCCCAACTCTGAACCGTGGCCACTGACCCCAAGTACAGTCCCCCAACCCTGAACCGTGACCCCTGACCCCAAGTACAGTAAGTACTTCAACCCTGAACCCTGACCCCAAGTGCAGACCCCAACCCTGAACCCTGACCCCTGACCCCAAGTACAGTCCCCCAACTCTGAACCTTGACCCCTGACCCCAAGTACAGTCCCCCAACCCTGAACCGTGACCCCTGACCCCAAGTACAGTCCCCAACCCTGACCGCTGACCCCAAGTACAGTCCCCCAACCCTGAACCCTGACCCCAAGTACAGACCCCAACCCTGAACCGTGACCCCTGACCCCAAGTACAGTCCCCCAAACCTGAACCCTGACCCCAAGTACAGTCCCACAACCTGAACACTGACCCCTGGACCCAAGTACGGTCCCCCAACCCTGATCCGTGACCCTGACCCCAAGTATAGTCCCCAAAACTGAACCCTGACCCCTGACCCCAAGTACAGTCCCCCAAACCTGAACCGTGACCCCTGACCCCAAGTACAGTCCCCCAACCCTGAACACTGGACCCTGACCACAATTACAGTCCCCCAAACCTGAACCCTGACCCCAAGTATAGTCCCCCAACCCTGACCCCGACCCCAAGTGCAGTCCCCCAACCCTGACCCCTGACCCCAACTGCAGTCCCCCAACCCTGAACCCTGATCCCAAATACAGTCCCCCAAAGCTGAACCCTGACCCCTGACCCCAAGTACAGTCCCCAACGCCGAAATCCGAACCCTGACCCCAAGTACAGATCTCCAACCCTGAACCCTGACCCCTGACCCCAAGTACAGTCCACCAACCCTGAACCCTGACCCCAAGTACAGTCCCCCAACCCTGAACACTGACCCCAAGTACAGACCCCAACGCTGAAACCTGACCCCTGACCCCAAGTACTGTCCCCCAACACTGAACCCTGACCCCAAATACAGTCCCCCAACCCTGACCCCTGATCCCAAGTACAGTCCCCCAACCCTGAACCGTGATCCCTGACCCCAAGTACAGTCCTCCAACACTGAACCCTGACCCCTGACCCCAAGTACAGTCCCCCAACCCTGTACCCTGACCCCAAGTACAGTCCCCCAACCCTGACCCCTGACCCCAATTACAGTCCCCCAACTCTGAACCGTGACCACTGACCCCAAGTACAGTCCCCCAACCCTGAACGCTGTCCCCAAGTACAGTCCCCCAACCCTGAACCCTGACCCCAAGTACAGTCCTCCAACCCTGAACCCTGACCCCAAGTACAGTCCCCAACCCTGAACCGTGACCCCTGACCCCAAGTACAGTCCTTCAACCCTGAACCCTGACCCCAAGTGCAGACCCCAACCCTGAACCCTGACCCCTGACCCCAAGTACAGTCCCCCAACCCTGAACCCTGACCCCTGACCACAAGTACATTCCCCCAACCCTGAACGCTGACCCCTGACCCTAAGTACAGTCCCCCAACCTTGAACCCTGACCCCTGAGCCCAAGTACAGTCCCCAACTCTGAACCATGACCCCTGACCCCAAGTACCGTCCCCCAACCCTGAACCCTGACCCCTGACCGCAACTACAGTCCCCAACACTGCACCGTGACCCCTGACCCCAAGTACAGTCCCCCAACCCTGTACCGTGACCCCTGACCCCAAGTACAGTCCTCCAACCCTGAACCCTGACCCCAAGTACAGTCCCCCAACCGTGGAACCGTGAACCCTGACCCCAAGTACAGTCCCTCAACCCTGAACGATGACGCCTGACCCTAAGTACAGTCCCCCAACTCTGAACACTGACCCCTGACCCCAAGTACAGTCCCCCAACCCTGAACGCTGACCCCTGACCCCAAGTACAGTCCCCCAACCCTGACCGCTGACCCAAAGTACAGTCCCCCAACCCTGAACCGTGACCCCTGACCCCAAGTACAGTCCCCCAACCCTGAATGCTGACCCCTGACCCCCAGTAGAAACCCCCAACCCTGAAACCTGACCCCTGACCCCAAGTACTGTCCCCCAACCCTGAACGGTGACCCCTGACCCCAAGTACAGTCCCCCAAACCTGAACCGTGACCCCTGACCCCAAGTACAGTCCCCCAACACTGAACCCTGACCCCTCACCCCAAGTACAGTCCCCCAACCCTGAACCGTGACCCCTGACCCCAAGTACAGTCCCCCAACCCTGACCGCTGACACCAAGTACAGTCCCCCAACCCTGAACCGTGACCCCTGACCCCAAGTACAGTCCCCCAAACCTGAACCGTGACCCCTGACCCCAAGTACAGTCCCCCAACCCTGAACACTGGACCCTGACCACAATTACAGTCCCCCAAACCTGAACCCTGACCCCAAGTATAGTCCCCCAACCCTGACCCCGACCCCAAGTGCAGTCCCCCAACCCTGACCCCTGACCCCAACTGCAGTCCCCCAACCCTGAACCCTGATCCCAAATACAGTCCCCCAAAGCTGAACCCTGACCCCTGACCCCAAGTACAGTCCCCCAACGCCGAAATCCGAACCCTGACCCCAAGTACAGATCTCCAACCCTGAACCCTGACCCCTGACCCCAAGTACAGTCCACCAACCCTGAACCCTGACCCCAAGTACAGTCCCCCAACCCTGAACCCTGACCCCAAGTACAGACCCCAACGCTGAACCCTGACCCCTGACCCCAAGTACTGTCCCCCAACCCTGAACCCTGACCCCAAATACAGTCCCCCAACCCTGACCCCTGATCCCAAGTACAGTCCCCCAACCCTGAACCGTGATCCCTGACCCCAAGTACAGTCCTCCAACACTGAACCCTGACCCCTGACCCCAAGTACAGTCCCCCAACCCTGTACCCTGACGCCAAGTACAGTCCCCCAACCCTGACCCCTGACCCCAATTACAGTCCCCCAACTCTGAACCGTGACCACTGACCCCAAGTACAGTCCCCCAACCCTGAACCCTGTCCCCAAGTACAGTCCCCCAACCCCTGAACCCTGACCCCAAGTACAGTCCTCCAACCCTGAACCCTGACCCCAAGTACAGTCCCAACCCTGAACCGTGACCCCTGACCCCAAGTACAGTCCTTCAACCCTGAACCCTGACCCCAAGTGCAGACCCCAACCCTGAACCCTGACCCCTGACCCCAAGTACAGTCCCCCAACCCTGAACCCTGACCCCTGACCACAAGTACATTCCCCAACACTGAACGCTGACCCCTGACCCTAAGTACAGTCCCCCAACCTTGAACCCTGACCCCTGAGCCCAAGTACAGTCCCCCAACTCTGAACCATGACCCCTGACCCCAAGTACCATCCCCCAACCCTGAACCCTGACCCCTGACCGCAACTACAGTCCCCCAACACTGCACCGTGACCCCTGACCCCAAGTACAGTCCCCCAACCCTGTACCGTGACCCCTGACCCCAAGTACAGTCCTCCAACCCTGAACCCTGACCCCAAGTACAGTCCCCCAACCGTGAACCGTGAACCCTGACCCCAAGTACAGTCCCTCAACCCTGAACGATGACGCCTGACCCTAAGTACAGTCCCCCAACTCTGAACACTGACCCCTGACCCCAAGTACAGTCCCCAACCCTGAACGCTGACCCCTGACCCCAAGTACAGTCCCCCAACCCTGACCGCTGACCCAAAGTACAGTCCCCCAACCCTGAACCGTGACCCCTGACCCCAAGTACAGTCCCCCAACCCTGAATGCTGACCCCTGACCCCCAGTAGAAACCCCCAACCCTGAAACCTGACCCCTGACCCCAAGTACTGTCCCCCAACCCTGAACGGTGACCCCTGACCCCAAGTACAGTCCCCCAAACCTGAACCGTGACCCTCACCCCAAGTACAGTCCCCCAACACTGAACCCTGACCCCTCACCCCAAGTACAGTCCCCAACCCTGAACCGTGACCCTGACCCCAAGTACAGTCCCCCAACCCTGACCGCTGACACCAAGTACAGTCCCCCAACCCTGAACCGTGACCCCTGACCCCAAGTACAGTCCCCCAAGCCTGAACCATGACCCCTGACCCCAAGTACAGTCCCGCAACCCTGAACGCTGACTCCTGACCCCCATGTACAGTCCCCCAACCCTGAACCCTGACCCCTGGACCCCAAGTACAGTCCCCCAACCCTGAACCGTGACCCCTGACCCCAAGTACGGTCCACCAACCCTGATCCCTGACCCCAAGTACAGTCCCCCAACCCTGAACCGTGACCCCTGACCCCAAGTACAGCAACCCAACCCTGAACCCTGACCCCAAGTACAACCCCAACCCTGAACCCTGACCCCTGACACCAAGTACAGTCCCCCAACCCTGAACCGTGACCCCTGACCCCAAGTACAGTCCCCCAACCCTGACCGCTGACCCCAAGTACAGTCCCCCAACCCTGAACCGTGACCCCTGACCCCAAGTACAGTCCCCCAACCCTGAACGCTGACCCCTGACCCCAAGTACCAACCCCCAACCCTGAACCCTGACCCCTGATCCCAAGTACTGTCCCCCAACCCTGAACGGTGACCCCTGACCCCAAGTACAGTCCCCCAAACCTGAACCGTGACCCCTGACCCCAAGTACAGTCCCCCAACCCTGAACCCTGACCCCTCACCCCAAGTACAGTCCCCTAACCCTGAACCCTGACCCCTGACCCCAAGTACAGTCCCCCAACCCTGAACCGTGACCCCTGACCCCAAGTAGAGTCCCCCAACCCTGAACCCTGACCCCTGACCCCATGTACAGTCCCCCAACCGTGAACCGTGAACCCTGACCCCATGTACAGTCCCCCAACACTGAACGATGACCTTTGACCCCAAATACAGTCCCCCAACTCTGAACCCTGACCCCTGACCGCAAGTACAGTCCCCCAACCCTGAACCGTGACCCCTGACCCCAAGTACATTCCCCCAACCCTGACCGCTGACCCCAAGTACAGTCCCCCAACCCTGAACCATGACCCCTGGCCCCAAGTACAGTCCCCCAAGCCTGAACCGTGACCCCTGACCACAAGTACAGTCCAGCAACCCTGAACGCTGACCCCTGACCCCAAGTACAGCCCTCCAACGCTGAACCCTGACCCCTGACCCCAAGTACTGTCCCCCAACCCTGAACCATGACCCCTGACCCCAAGTACAGTCCCCCAAGCCTGAACCGTGACCCCTGACCACAAGTACAGTCCCGCAACCCTGAACGCTGACCCCTGACCCCAAGTACAGCCCTCCCACGCTGAACCATGGCCCCTGACCCCAAGTACAGTCCCCCAACCCTGATCCCTGACCCCTGACCCCAAGTACAGTCCCCCAACCCTGAACCCTGACCCCAAGTACAGACCCCAACCCTGAACCGTGACCCCTGACCCCAAGTACAGTCCCCCAAACCTGAACCCTGACCCCAAGTACAGTCCCACAACCCTGAACACTGACCCCTGGACCCATGTACGGTCCCCCAACCCTGATCCGTGACCCCTGATCCCAAGTATAGTCCCCCAAAACTGAACCCTGACCCCTGACCCCAAGTACAGTCCCCCAAACCTGAACCGTGACCCCTGACCCCAAGTACAGTCCCCCAACCCTGAACACTGGACCCTGACCACAATTACAGTCCCCCAAACCTGAACCCTGACTCCAAGTATAGTCCCCCAACCCTGACCCCGACCCCAAGTGCAGTCCCCCAACCCTGACCCCTGACCCCAACTGCAGTCCACCAACCCTGAACCCTGATCCCAAATACAGTCCTCCAAAGCTGAACCCTGACCCCTGACCCCAAGTACAGTCCCCCAACGCCGAAATCCGAACCCTGACCCCAAGTACAGATCTCCAACCCTGAACCCTGACCCCTGACCCCAAGTACAGTCCACCAACCCTGAACCCTGAACCCTGACCCCAAGTACAGTCCCCCACCCTGAACCCTGACCCCAAGTACAGACCCCAACGCTGAACCCTGACCCCTGACCCCAAGTACAGTCCCCCTACCCTGAACCGTGACCCCTGACCCCAAGTACTGTCCCCCTACCCTGAACCGTGACCCCTGACCCCAAGTACTGTCCCCCAACCCTGAACCCTGACCCCAAATACAGTCCCCCAACCCTGACCCCTGATCCCAAGTACAGTCCCCCAACCCTGAACCGTGATCCCTGACCCCAAGTACAGTCCTCCAACACTGAACCCTGACCCCTGACCCCAAGTACAGTACCCAACCCTGTACCCTGACCCCAAGTACAGTCCCCCAACCCTGACCCCTGACCCCAAGTACAGTCCCCCAACTCTGAACCGTGACCACTGACCCCAAGAACAGTCCCCCAACCCTGAACCCTGTCCCCAAGTACAGTCCCCCAACCCTGAACCCTGACCCCAAGTACAGTCCTCCAACCCTGAACCCTGACCCCAAGTACAGTCCCCCAACCCTGAACCGTGACCCCTGACCCCAAGTACAGTCCTTCAACCCTGAACCCTGACCCCAAGTGCAGACCCCAACCCTGAACCCTGACCCCTGACCCCAAGTACAGTCCCCCAACCCTGAACCCTGACCCCTGACCACAAGTACATTCCCCCAACCCTGAACGCTGACCCCTGACCCTAAGTACAGTCCCCCAACCTTGAACCCTGACCCCTGAGCCCAAGTACAGTCCCCCAACTCTGAACCGTGACCCCTGACCCCAAGTACCGTCCCCCAACCCTGAACCCTGACCCCTGACCGCAACAACAGTCCCCCAACGCTGCACCGTGACCCCTGACCCCAAGTACAGTCCCCCAACCCTGTACCGTGACCCCTGACCCCAAGTACAGTCCTCCAACCCTGAACCCTGACCCCAAGTACAGTCCCCCAACCGTGAACCGTGAACCCTGACCCCAAGTACAGTCCCTCAACCCTGAACGATGACGCCTGACCCTAAGTACAGTCCCCCAACTCTGAACACTGACCCCTGACCCCAAGTACTGTCCCCCAACCCTGAACGCTGACCCCTGACCCCAAGTACAGTCCCCCAACCCTGACCGCTGACCCCAAGTACAGTCCCCCAACACTGAACCGTGACCCCTGACCCCAAGTACAGTCCCCCAACCCTGAATGCTGACCCCTGACCCCCAGTAGAAACCCCCAACCCTGAACCCTGACCCCTGACCCCAAGTACTGTCCCCCAACCCTGAACGGTGACCCCTGACCCCAAGTACAGTCCCCCAAACCTGAACCGTGACCCCTGACCCCAAGTACAGTCCCCCAACACTGAACCCTGACCCCTCACCCCAAGTACAGTCCCCCAACCCTGAACCGTGACCCCTGGCCCCAAGTACAGTCCCCCAACCCTGACCGCTGACACCAAGTACAGTCCCCCAACCCTGAACCGTGACCCCTGACCCCAAGTACAGTCCCCCAAGCCTGAACCATGACCCCTGACCCCAAGTACAGTCCCGCAACCCTGAACGCTGACTCCTGACCCCATGTACAGTCCCCCAACCCTGAACCCTGACCCCTGACCCCAAGTACAGTCCCCCAACCCTGAACCGTGACCCCTGACCCCAAGTACGGTCCACCAACCCTGATCCCTGACCCCAAGTACAGTCCCCCAACCCTGAACCGTGACCCCTGACCCCAAGTACAGCAACCCAACCCTGAACCCTGACCCCAAGTACAAACCCCAACCCTGAACCCGGACCCCTGACACCAAGTACAGTCCCCCAACCCTGAACCCTGACCCCAAGTACAGACCCCAACCCTGAACGCTGACCCCTGACCCCAAGTACAGCCCCCCAACCCTGAACTTTGACCCCTGACCCCAAGTACTGTCCCCCAACCCTGAACCGTGACCCCTGACCCCAAGTACAGTCCCCCAACCCTGAACCCTGATCCCTCACCCCAAGTACCGTCCCCCAACCCTGAACCCTGACCCCTGACCCCAAGTACATTCCCCCAACCCTGAACCGTGACCCCTAACCCCATGTACAGTCCCCCAACCCTGAACGATGACCTTTGACCCCAAATACAATCCCCCAACTCTGAACCCTGACCCCTGACCGCAAGTACAGTCCCCCAACCCTGAACCGTGACCCCTGACCCCAAGTACAGTCCCCCAACCCTGACCGCTGACCCCAACTACAGTCCCCCAACCCTGAACCGTGACCCCTGACCCCAAGTACAGTCCCCCAACCCTGAACCATGACCCCTGACCCCAAGTACAAACCCCCAACCCTGAACCCTGACCCCTGACCCCAAGTACAAACCCCCAACCCTGAACCCTGACCCCTGACCCCAAGTACTGTCCCCCAACCCTGAAACGTGACCCCTGACCCCAAGTACAGTCCCGCAACCCTGAACGCTGACTCCTGACCCCATGTACAGTCCCCCAACCCTGAACCCTGACCACTGACCCCAAGTACAGTCCCCCAACCCTGAACCGTGACCCCTGACCCCAAATACGGTCCGCCAACCCTGATCCCTGACCCCAAGTACAGTCCCCCAACCATGAACCGTGACCCCTGACCCCAAGTACAGCCACCCAACCCTGAACCCTGACCCCAAGTAGAAACCCCAACCCTGAACGCTGACCCCTGACCCCAAGTACAGTCCCCCAACCCTGAACCCTGACCCCTGACACCAAGTACAGTCCTCCAACCGTGACCCCTGACCCCAAGTACAGACCCCAACCCTGAACGCTGACCCCTGACCCCATGTACAGTCCCCCAACACTGAACCGTGACCCCTGGCCCCAAGTACAGTCCCTCAACCCTGACCCGTGACCCCTGACCCCAAGTACAGTCCCCCAACCCTGAACCGTGACCCCTGACCCCAAGTACAGACCCCCAACCCTGAACCCTGACCCCAAGTACAGACCCCAACCCTGAACCCTGACCCCTGTCCCCAAGTACAGTCCCCCAACCCTGAACCGTGACCCCAAGTACAGTCCTCCAACCCTGAATCCTGACACCTGACCCGAAGTACGGTCCCCCAACACTGAACCGTGACACCTGACCCCAAGTACAGTCCCCCAACCCTGACCGCTGACCCCAAGTACAGTCCCCCAACCCTGAACGCTGACTCCTGACCCCATGTACAGTCCCCCAACCCTGAACACTGACCCCTGACCCAAAGTACAGTCCCCCAACCCTGAACCGTGACCCCTGACCGCATGTACAGTCCCCCAACCCTGAACCCTGACCCCTGACCCCAAGAACAGACCCCCAACCCTGAACCGTGACCCCTGACCCCAAATACAGCCCCCCAACCCTGAACCCTGACCCCAAGTACAGACCCCAACCCTGAACCCTGACCCCTGACCCCAAGTACAGTCCCCCAACCCAGAACCCTGACCCCAAGTACAGACCCCAACCCTGAACCCTGACCCCTGACCCCAAGTACAGTCCCCCAACCCTGAACGCTGACCCCTGACCCCAAGTACAGTCCCCCAACCCTGAATGCTGACCCCTGACCCCAAGTAGAGTCCCCCAACCCTGATCCCTGACCCCTGACCGCAAGTACAGTCCCCCAACCCTGCACCGTGACCCCTGACCCCAAGTACAGTCCCCCAACCCTGTACCGTGACCCCTGACCCCAAGTACAGTCCTCCAACCATGAACCCTGACACCAAGTACAGTCCCCCAACCCTGAACCGTGAACCCTGACCCCAAGTACAGTCCCTCAACCCTGAACGATGACCCCTGACCCCAAGTACAGTCCCCCAACTCTGAACCCTGACCCCTGACCCCAAGTACAGTCCCCCAACCCTGAACCGTGACCCCTGACCCCAAGTACAGTCCCCCAACCCTGAATGCTGACCCCTGACCCCAAGTACAAACCCCCAACCCTGACCCTGACCCCTGACCCCAAGTACTGTCCCCCAACCCTGAACGGTGACCCCTGACCCCAAGTACAGTCCCCCAACCCTGAACCCTGACCCCAAGTACAGTCCCCCAACCCTGAACCGTGACCCCTGACCCCAAGTACAGTCCCCCAACCCTGAATGCTGACCCCTGACCCCAAGTACAAACCCCCAACCCTGAACCCTGACCCCTGACCCCAAGTACTGTCCCCCAACCGTGACCCCTGACCCCAAGTACAGTCCCGCAACCCTGAACGCTGACTCCTGACCCCATGTACAGTCCCCCAACCCTGAACCCTGACCCCTGACCCCAAGTACAGTCCTCCAACCCTGAACCCTGACCTCTGACCCCAAGTAAAGTCCCCCAACCATGACCCATGACCCCTGACCCCAAGAACGGTCCCCCAACCCTGAACGCTGACCCCTGACCCCAAGAACAGTCCACCAACCCTGAACCGTGACCCCTGACCCCAGGTACAGTCCCCCAACATTGAACCCTGACCCCAAGTACAGACCCCAACCCTGAACCCTGACCCCTGTTCCAAGTACAGTGCCCAACCCTGAACTGTGACCCCAAGTACAGTCCCCCAACCCTGAACCGTGACCCCTGACACCAAGTACAGTCCCCTAACCCTGAACGCTGACCCCTGACCCCAAGTACAAAACCCCAACCCTGAACCCTGACCCCTGACCCCAAGTACTGTCCCCCAACCCTGAACCGTGACCCCTGACCCCAAGAACAGACCCCCAACCCTGAACCGTGACCCCTGACCACAAGTACAGTCCCCCAACCCTGAACCCTGACCCCAAGTACACACCCCAACCCTGAACCCTGACCCCTGTCCCCAAGTACAGTCCCCCAACCCTGAACCGTGACCCCAAGTACAGTCCCCCAACCCTGAACACTGACCCCTGAACCCAAGTACGGTCCCCCAACACTGAACCGAGACCCCGACCCCAAGTACAGTCCCCCAAACCTGAACCCTGACCCCTGACCCCAATTACAGTCCCCCAACCCTGAACACTGGACCCTGACCACAATTACAGTCCCCCAAACCTGAACCCTGACCCCAAGTATAGTCCCCCAACCCTGAACCCTGACCCCTGACCCCAACTGCAGTCCCCCAACCCTGAACCCTGATCCCAAGTACAGTCCCCCAAAGCTGAACCCTGACCCCTGACCCCAAGTACAGTCCCCCAACGCCGAAATCCGAACCCTGACCCCAAGTACAGATCTCCAACCCTGAACCCTGACCCCTGACCCCAAGTACAGTCCACCAACCCTGAACCCTGAACCCTGACCCCAAGTACAGTCCCCCAACCCTGAACCCTGACCCCAAGTACAGTCCCGCAACCCTGAATGCTGACCCCTGACCCCAAGTACAAACCCCCAACCCTGAACCCTGACCCCTGACCCCAAGTACTGTCCCCCAACCCTGAACGGTGACCCCTGACCCAAGTACAGTCCCCCAACCCTGAACGATGACCCCAAGTACAGTCCCCCAACCCTGAACCGTGACCCCTGACCCCAAGTACAGTCCCCCAACCCTGAACGCTGACCCCTGACCCCAAGTACAAACCCCCAACCCTGAACCCTGACCCCTGACCCCAAGTACTGTCCCCCAACCCTGAACCGTGACCCCTGACCCCAAGTACAGTCCCGCAACCCTGAACGCTGACTCCTGACACCATGTACAGTCCCCCAACCCTGAACCCTGACACCTGACCCCAAGTACAGTCCTCCAACCCTGAACCCAGACCTCTGACCCCAAGAACAGTCCCCCAACCCTGACCCGTGACCCCTGACCCCAAGTACAGTCCCCCAACCCTGAACGCTGACCCCTGACCCCAAGAACAGTCCACCAACACTGTACCCTGACGCCTGACCCCAAGTACAGTCCCCCAACCCTGAACCGTGACCCCTGACCCCAAGTACAGTCCCCCAACCCTGAACCCCGACCCCTGACCCCAAGTACAGACCCCCAACCCTGAACCGTGACCCCTGGCCCCAAGTACAGTCCCCCAACCCAGAACCCTGACCCTAAGTACAGACCCCAACCCTGAACCCTGACCCCTGACCCCATGTACAGTCCCGCAACCCTGAACGCTGACCCCTGACCCCAAGTACAGCCCTCCAACACTGAACCATGGCCCCTGACCCCAAGTACAGTCCCCCAACCCTGAACCCTGACCCCTGACCCCAAGTACAGTCCCCCAACCCTGAACCCTGACCCCAAGTACAGACCCCAACCCTGAACCGTGACCCCTGACCCCAAGTACAGTCCCCCAACCCTGAACCCTGACCCCAAGTACAGTCCCACAACCCTGAACACTGACCCCTGGACCCAAGTACGGTCCCCCAACCCTGAACCGTGACCCCTGACCCCAAGTATAGTCCTCCAACCCTGAACCCTGACACCTGACCCCTAGTACAGTCCCCCCAGCCCTGAACCGTGACCCCTGACCCCAAGTACAGTCCCCCAACCCTGAACCCTGACCCCAAGTACAGACCCCAACCCTGAACCCTGACCCCTGTCCCCAAGTACAGTCCCCCAACCCTGAACCGTGACCCCAAGTACAGTCCCCCAGCCCTGAACACTGACCCCTGAACCCAAGTACGGTCCCCCAACCCTGAACCGAGACCCCGACCCCAAGTACAGTCCCCCAAACCTGAACCCTGTCCCCTGACCCCACGTACAGTCCCCCAAACCTGAACCGTGACCCCTGACCCCAAGTACAGTCCCCCAACCCTGAACACTGGACCCTGACCACAATTACAGTCCCCCAAACCTGAACCCTGACCCCAAGTATAGTGCCCCAACCCTGAACCCTGACCCCTGACCCCAACTGCAGTCCCCCAACCCTGAACCCTGATCCCAAGTACAGTCCCCCAAAGCTGAACCCTGACCCCTGACCCCAAGTACAGTCCTCCAACGCCGAAATCCGAACCCTGACCCCAAGTACAGATCTCCAACCCTGAACCCTGACCCCTGACCCCAAGTACAGTCCACCAACCCTGAACCCTGAACCCTGACCCCAAGTACAGTCCCCCAACCCTGAACCCTGACCCCAAGTACAGACCCCAACGCTGAACCCTGACCCCTGACCCCAAGTACAGTCCCCCTACCCTGAACCGTGACCCCTGACCCCAAGTACAGTCCCCCAACCCTGACCCCTGCTCCCAAGTACAGTCCCCCAACCCTGAACCGAGATCCCTGACCCCAAGTACAGTCCTCCAACACTGAACCCTGACCCATGACCCCAAGTACAGTCCCCGAACCCTGAACCTTGACCCCTGACCCCAAGTACAGTCCCCCAACCCTGTACCCTGACCCCAAGTACAGTCCCCCAACCCTGACCCCTGACCCCAAGTACAGTCCCCCAATTCTGAACCGTGACCACTGACCCCAAGTACAGTCCCCCAACCCTGAACCCTGTCCCCAAGTACAGTCCCCCAACCCTGAACCCTGACCCCAAGTACAGTCCTCCAACCCTGAACCCTGACCCCAAGTACAGTCCCCCAACCCTGAACCGTGACCCCTGACCCCAAGTACAGTCCTTCAACCCTGAACCCTGAACCCAAGTGCAGACCCCAACCCTGATTCCTGACCCCTGACCCCAAATACAGTCCCCCAACCCTGAACCCTGACCCTGACCGCAAGTACATTCCCCCAACCCTGAACGCTGACCCCTGACCCTAAGTACAGTCCCCCAACCTTGAACCCTGACCCCTGAGCCCAAGTACAGTCCACCAACCCTGAACCGTGACCCCTGACGCCAAGTACAGCCACCCAACCCTGAACCCTGACCCCAAGTAGAAACCCCAACCCTGAACCCTGACCCCTGACCCCAAGTACAGTCCCCCAACCCTGAACCCTGACCCCTGGCCCCAAGTACAGTCCCCCAACCCTGAACCCTGACCCCAAGTACAGACCCCAACCCTGAACGCTGACCCCAGACCCCAAGTACTGTCCCCCAACACTGAACCGTGACCCCTGGCCCCAAGTACAGTCCCTCAACCCTGACCCGTGACCCCTGACCCCAAGTACAGTCCCCCAACCCTGAACCGTGACCCCTGACCCCAAGTACAGACCCCCAACCCTGAACCCTGACCCCAAGTACAGACCCCAACCCTGAACCCTGACCCCTGTCCCCAAGTACAGTCCCCCAACCCTGAACCCTGAACCCTGACCCCAAGTACAGTCCCCCAACCCTGAACCGTGACCCCTGACCCCAAGTACAGTCCTTCAACCCTGAACCCTGAACCCAAGTGCAGATCCCAACCCTGATTCCTGACCCCTGACCCCAAGTACAGTCCCCCAACCCTGAACCCTGACCCTGACCGCAAGTACATTCCCCCAACCCTGAACGCTGACCCCTGACCCTAAGTACAGTCCCCCAACCTTGAACCCTGACCCCTGAGCCCAAGTACAGTCCCCCAACCCTGAACCGTGACCCCTGACCCCAAGTACAGTCCTCCAACCCTGAACCCTGACCCCTGACCGCAAGTACAGTCCCCCAACCCTGCACCGTGACCCCTGACCCCAAGTACAGTCCCCCAACCCTGTACCATGACCCCTGACCCCAAGTACAGTCCTCCAACCCTGAACCCTGACCCCAAGAACAGTCCCCCAACCCTGAACCGTGAACCCTGACCCCAAGTACAGTCCCTCAACCCTGAACGATGACCCCTGACCCTAAGTGCAGTCCCCCAACTCTGAACACTGACCCCTGACCCCAAGTACAGTCCCCCAACCCTGAACCGTGACCCCTGACCCCAAGTACAGTCCCCCAACCCTGAACTTTGACCGCTGACCCCAAGTACAGTCCCCCAACTCTGAACCGTGACCCCTGACCCCAAGTACAGTCCCCCAACACTGAACCCTGACCCCTCACCCCAAGTACCGTCCCCCAACCCTGAACCCTGACCCCTGACCCCAAGTACAGTCCCCCAACCCTGAACCGTGACCCCTGACCCCAAGTACAGTCCTCCAACCCTGAAACCTGACCCCTGACCCCAAGTACAGTCCCCCAACCCTGAACCGTGAACCCTAACCCCATGTACAGTCCCCCAACCCTGAACGATGACCTTTGACCCCAAATACAATCCCCCAACTCTGAACCCTGACCCCTGACCGCAAGTACAGTCCCCCAACCCTGAACCGTGACCCCTGACCCCAAGTACAGTCCCCCAACCCTGACCGCTGACCCCAACTACAGTCCCCCAACCCTGAACCGTGACCCCTGACCCCAAGTACAGTCCCCCAACCCTGAACGCTGACCCCTGACCCCAAGTACAAACCCCCCACCCTGAACCCTGACCCCTGACCCCAAGTACAATCCCCCAACCCTGAACCCTGACCCCTGACCCCAAGTACTGTCCCCCAACCCTGAACCGTGACCCCGGACCCCAAGTACGGTCCCCCAAGCCTGAACCGTGACCCCTGACCCCAAGTACAGTCCCGCAACCCTGAACGCTGACTCCTGACCCCATGTACAGTCCCCCAACCCTGAACCCTGACCCCTGACCCCAAGTACAGTCCCCCAACCCTGAACCGTGACCCCTGACCCCAAGTACAGCCACCCAACCCTGAACCCTGACCCCTGACCCCAAGTACAGTCCCCCAACCCTGAACCGTGACCCCTGTTTCCAAGTACAGTCCCCCAACCCTGAACCCTGACCCCTCACTCCAAGTACCGTCCCCCAACCCTGAACCCTGACCCCTGACCCCAAGTACAGTCCCCCAACACTGAACCGTGACCCCTGACCCCAAGTACAGTCCTCCAACCCTGAACCCTGACCCCTGACCCCAAGTACAGTCCCCCAACCCTGAACCGTGAACCCTAACCCCATGTACAGTCCCCCAACCCTGAACGATGACCTTTGACCCCAAATACAATCCCCCAACTCTGAACCCTGACCCCTGACCGCAAGTACAGTCCCCCAACCCTGAACCGTGACCCCTGACCCCAAGTACAGTCCCCCAACCCTGACCGCTGACCCCAAGTACAGTCCCCCAACCCTGAACCGTGACCCCTGACCCCAAGTACAGTCCCCCAACCCTGAACGCTGACCCCTGACCCCAAGTACAAACCCCCAACCCTGAACCCTGACCCCTGACCCCAAGTACAAACCCCCAACCCTGAACCCTGACCCCTGACCCCAAGTACTGTCCCCCAACCCTGAACCGTGACCCCGGACCCCAAGTACGGTCCCCCAAGCCTGAACCGTGACCCCTGACCCCAAGTACAGTCCCGCAACCCTGAACGCTGACTCCTGACCCCATGTACAGTCCCCCAACCCTGAACCCTGACCCCTGACCCCAAGTACAGTCCCCCAACCCTGAACCGTGACCCCTGACCCCAAGTACTGTCCCCCAACCCTGATCCCTGACCCCAAGTACTGTCCCCCAACCATGAACCGTGACCCCTGACCCCAAGTACAGCCACCCAACCCTGAACCCTGACCCCAAGTAGAAACCCCAACCCTGAACCCTGACCCCTGACCCCAAGTACAGCCCCCCAACCCTGAACCCTGACCCCTGACACCCAGTACAGTCCCCCAACCCTGAACCCTGACCCCAAGTACAGACCCCAACCCTGAACGCTGACCCCTGACCCCAAGTACAGTCCCCCAACACTGAACCGTGACCCCTGGCCCCAAGTACAGTCCCTCAACCCTGACCCGTGACCCCTGACCCCAAGTACAGACCCCCAACCCTGAACCCTGACCCCAAGTACAGACCCCAACCCTGAACCCTGACCCCTGTCCCCAAGTACAGTCCCCCAACCCTGAACCGTGACCCCAAGTACAGTCCTCCAACCCTGAACCCTGACACCTGACCCCAAGTACAGTCCCCCAAACCTGAACCCTGACCCCTGACCCCAAGTACAGTCCCCCAACCCTGAACGCTGACCCCTGACCCAAAGTACAGTCCCCCAACCCTGAACGCTGACCCCTGACCCAAAGTACAGTCCCCCAACCCTCATCCCTGACCACTGACGGCAAGTACAGTCCCTCAACCCTGAACGATGACCCCTGACCCCAAGTACAGTCCCCCAACTCTGAACCCTGACCCCTGACCCCAAGTACAGTCCCCCAACCCTGAACCGTGACCCCTGACCCCAAGTACAGTCCCCCAACCCTGAATGCTGACCCCTGACCCCAAGTACAAACCCCCAACCCTGAACCCTGACCCCTGACCCCAAGTACAGTCCCCCAAGCCTGAACCGCGACCCCTGACCCCAAGTACAGTCCCGCAACACTGAACGCTGACTCCTGACCCCATGTACAGTCCCCCAACCCTGAACCCTGACCCCTGACCCCAAGTACAGTCCTCCAACCCTGAACCCTGACCTCTGACCCCAAGTACAGTCCCCCAACCCTGACCCGTGACCACTGACCCCAAGTACAGTTCCCCAACCCTGAACGCTGACCCCTGACCCCAAGAACAGTCCCCAAACCCTGAACCCTGACGCCTGACCCCAAGAACAGTCCCCCAACCCTGCACCGTGACCCCTGACGCCAGGTACAGTCCCCCAACATTGTACCCTGACCCCAAGTACAGACCCCAACCCTGAACCCTGACCCCTGTCCCCAAGTACAGTCCCCCAACCCTGACCGCTGACCCCAAGTACAGTCCCCCATCCCTGAACCGTGACCCCTGACCCCAAGTACAGTCCTCCAACCCTGAACCCTGACCCCTGACCCCAAGTACAGCCCCCCAACCCTGAACCGTGACCCCTGACCCCAAGTACAGTCCCCCAACCCTGAACCGTGACCCCTGACCCCAAGTACAGTCCCCCAACCCTGAATGCTGACCCCTGACCCCAAGTACAAACCCCCAACCCTGAACCCTGACCCCTGACCCCAAGTACTGACCCCCAACCCTGAACGGTGACCGCTGACCCCAAGTACCATCCCCCAACCCTGAACCCTGACCCCAAGTACAGTCCCCCAACCCTGAACCGTGACCCCTGATCCCAAGTACAGTCCTCCAACCCTGAACCCTGACCCCTGACCCCAAGTACAGTCCCCCAACCCTGAACCGTGAACCCTAACCCCATGTACAGTCCCCCAACCCTGAACGATGACCTTTGACCCCAAATACAATCCCCCAACTCTGAACCCTGACCCCTGACCGCAAGTACAGTCCCCCAACCCTGAACCGTGACCCCTGACCCCAAGTACAGTCCCCCAACCCTGACCGCTGACCCCAAGTACAGTCCCCCAAGCCTGAACCGTGACCCCTGACCCCAAGTACAGTCCCCCAACCCTGAACGCTGACCACAGACCCCAAGTACAAACCCCCAACCCTGAACCCTGACCCCTGACCCCAAGTAAAGTCCCCCAACCCTGAACCCTGACCCCTGACCCCAAGTACAGTCCCCCAACCCTGAATCGTGACCCCTGACCCCAAGTACGGCCCGCCAACCCTGATCCCTGACCCCAAGTACAGTCCCCCAACCCTGAACCGTGACCCCTGACCCCAAGTACAGCCACCCAACCCTGAACCCTGACCCCAAGTAGAAACCCCAACCCTGAACCCTGACCCCTGACCCCAAGTACCGTCCCCCTACCCTGAACCCTGACCCCTGACACCAAGTACAGTCCCCCAACACTGAACCCTGACCCCAAGTACAGACCCCAACCCTGAACGCTGACCCCTGACCCCAAGTACAGTCCCCCAACCCTGAACCGTGACCCCTGGCCCCAAGTACAGTCCCTCAACCCTGAACCGTGACCCCTGACCCCAAGTACAGTCCTCCAACCCTGAACCCTGACACCTGACCCCAAGTACAGTCCCCCCAGCCCTGAACCGTGACCCCTGACCCCAAGTACAGTCCCCCCAACCCTGAACGCTGACCCCTGACCACAAGTACAGACCACAAACCCTGAACCCTGACCCCTGTCCCCAAGTACAGTCCCCCAACCCTGATCCGTGACCCCAAGTACAGTCCTCCAACCCTGAACCCTGACACCTGAACACAAGTACGGTCCCCCAACCGTGAACCGTGACCCCGACCCCAAGTACAGTCCCCCAAACCTGAACCCTGACCCCTGACCCCAAGTACAGTCCCCCAAACCTGAACCGTGACACCTGACCCCAAGTACAGTCCCCCAACCCTGACCGCTGACCCCAAGTACAGTCCCCCAACCCTGAACCGTGACCCCTGACACCAAGTACAGTCCCCCAACCCTGAACGCTGACCCCTGAGCCCAAGTACAAACCCCCAACCCTGAACCCTGACCCCTGACCCCAAGTACTGTGCCCCAACCCTGAACCGTGACCCCTGACCCCAAGAACAGTCCCCCAACCCTGAAACGTGACCCCGGACCCCAAGTACAGTCCCGCAACCCTGAACGCTGACTCCTGACCCCATGTACAGTCCCCCAACCCTGAACACTGACCCCTGACCCCAAGTACAGTCCCCCAACCCTGAACCGTGACCCCTGACCCCAAGTACAGTCCCCCAACCCTGAACCTTGACCCCTGACCCCAAGTACAGTCCCCCAACCCTGAACCGTGAAACCCTGACCATTAGTACAGCCCCCAAACCCTGAACCCTGACCCCAAGAACAGACCCCAACCCTGAACCCTGACCCCTGACCCCAAGTACAGTCCCCCAACCCTGAACGCTGACCCCTGACCACAAGTACAGTCCCCCAACCCTGAACGCTGACCCCTGACCCCAAGTACAGTCCCCCAACCCTGAACGCTGACCCCTGACCCCAAGTACAGTCCCCCAACCCTGAACCCTGACCCCATGTACAGTCCCCCAACCCTGCACCGTGACCCCTGACCCCAAGTACAGTCCCCCAACCCTGTACCGCGACCCCTGACCCCAAGTACAGTCTGCCAACCCTGAACCCTGACCCCAAGTACAGACCCCCAACCCTGAACCGTGACACCTGACCCCAAGTACAGCCCCCCAACCCTGAACCCGGACCCAAAGTACAGACCCCAACCCTGAACCCTGACCCCTGACCTCAAGTACAGTCCCCCAACCCTGAACCCCGACCCCTGACCCCAAGTACAGACCCCCAACCCTGAACCGTGACCCCTGACCCCAAGTACAGTTCCCCAACCCAGAACCCTGACCCCAAGTACAGACCCCAACCCTGAACCCTGACCCCTGACCCCAAGTACAGTCCCCCAACCCTGAACGCTGACCCCTGACCACAAGTACAGACCACAAACCCTGAAACCTGACACCTGACCCCAAGTACAGTCCCCCAACCCTGAACCGTGACTCCTGGCCCCAAGTACAGTCCCCCAAACCGGAACCCTGACCCCTGACCCCAAGTACAGTCCTCCAACCCTGAACCGTGACCCCTGACCCCAAGTACAGTCCCCCAACCCTGACCGCTGACCCCAAGTACAGTCCCCCAACCCTGAACCGTGACCCCTGACACCAAGTACAAAACCCCAACCCTGAACCCTGACCCTTTACCCCAAGTACTGTCCCCCAACCCTGAACCGTGACCCCTGACCCCAAGAACAGACCCCCAACCCTGAACCGTGACCCCGGACCCCAAGTACAGTCCCGCAACCCTGAACGCTGACCCCTGACCACAAGTACAGTCCCCCAACCCTGAGCCGTGACCCCTGACCCCAACTACAGTCTGCCAACCCTGAACCCTGACCCCAAGTACAGACCCCCAACCCTGAACCGTGACCCCAAGTACAGTCCTCCAACCCTGAACCCTGACCCCAAGTACAGTCCCCCAACCCTGAACCGTGACCCCTGACCCCAAGTACAGTCCTTCAACCCTGAACCCTGAACCCAAGTGCAGACCCCAACCCTGATTCCTGACCCCTGACCCCAAATACAGTCCCCCAACCCTGAACCCTGACCCTGACCGCAAGTACATTCCCCCAACCCTGAACGCTGACCCCTGACCCTAAGTACAGTCCCCCAACCTTGAACCCTGACCCCTGAGCCCAAGTACAGTCCCCCAAACCTGAACCGTGACCCCTGACCCCAGGTACAGTCCCCCAACCCTGAACCCTGACCCCTGACCGCAAGTACTGTCCCCCAACCCTGCACCGTGACCCCTGACCCCAAGTACAGTCCCCGAACTCTGAACACTGACCCCTGACCTCAAGTACAGTCCCCCAACCCTGAACCGTGACCCCTGACCCCAGGTACAGTCCCCCAACCCTGAACCCTGACCCCTGACCGCAAGTACAGTCCCCCAACCCTGCACCGTGACCCCTGACCCCAAGTACAGTCCCCCAACTCTGAACACTGACCCCTGACCCCAAGTACAGTCCCCCAACCCTGAACCATGACCCCTGACCCCAAGTACAGTCCTCCAACCCTGAACCCTGACCCCAAGAACAGTCCCCCAACCCTGAACCGTGAACCCTGACCCCAAGTACAGTCCCTCAACCCTGAACGATGACGCCTGACCCTAAGTACAGTCCCCCAACTCTGAACACTGACCCCTGACCCCAAGTACAGTCCCCCAACCCTGAACCGTGACCCCTGACCCCAAGTACAGTCCCCCAACCCTGAACTTTGACCGCTGACCCCAAGTACAGTCCCCCAACTCTGAACCGTTACCCCTGACCCCAAGTGCAGTCCCCCAACACTGAACCCTGACCCCTGACCCCAAGTACAGTCCCCCAACCCTGAACCGTGACCCCTGACCCCAAGTACAGTCCTCCAACCCTGAAACCTGACCCCTGACCCCAAGTACAGTCCCCCAACCCTGAACTGTGAACCCTAACCCCATGTACAGTCCCCCAACCCTGAACGATGACCTTTGACCCCAAATACAATCCCCCAACTCTGAACCCTGACCCCTGACCGCAAGTACAGTCCCCCAACCCCGAACCGTGACCCCTGACCCCAAGTACAGTCCCCCAACCCAGACCGCTGACCCCAACTACAGTCCCCCAACCCTGAACCGTGACCCCTGACCCCAAGTACAGTCCCCCAACCCTGAACGCTGACCCCTGACCCCAAGTACAAACCCCCCACCCTGAACCCTGACCCCTGACCCCAAGTACAATCCCCCAACCCTGAACCCTGACCCCTGACCCCAAGTACTGTCCCCCAACCCTGAACTGTGACCCCGGACCCCAAGTACGGTCCCCCAAGCCTGAACTGTGACCCCTGACCCCAAGTACAGTCCCACAACCCTGAACGCTGACTCCTGACCCCGTGTACAGTCCCCCAACCCTGAACCCTGACCCCTGACCCCAAGTACAGTCCACCAACCCTGAACCGTGACCCCTGACGCCAAGTACAGCCACCCAACCCTGAACCCTGACCCCAAGTAGAAACCCCAACCCTGAACCCTGACCCCTGACCCCAAGTACAGTCCCCCAACCCTGAACCCTGACCCCTGGCCCCAAGTACAGTCCCCCAACCCTGAACCCTGACCCCAAGTACAGACCCCAACCCTGAACGCTGACCCCAGACCCCAAGTACTGTCCCCCAACACTGAACCGTGACCCCTGGCCCCAAGTACAGTCCCTCAACCCTGACCCGTGACCCCTGACCCCAAGTACAGTCCCCCAACCCTGAACCGTGACCCCTGACCCCAAGTACAGACCCCCAACCCTGAACCCTGACCCCAAGTACAGACCCCAACCCTGAACCCTGACCCCTGTCCCCAAGTACAGTCCCCCAACCCTGAACCCTGAACCCTGACCCCAAGTACAGTCCCCCAACCCTGAACCGTGACCCCTGACCCCAAGTACAGTCCTTCAACCCTGAACCCTGAACCCAAGTGCAGATCCCAACCCTGATTCCTGACCCCTGACCCCAAGTACAGTCCCCCAACCCTGAACCCTGACCCTGACCGCAAGTACATTCCCCCAACCCTGAACGCTGACCCCTGACCCTAAGTACAGTCCCCCAACCTTGAACCCTGACCCCTGAGCCCAAGTACAGTCCCCCAACCCTGAACCGTGACCCCTGACCCCAAGTACAGTCCTCCAACCCTGAACCCTGACCCCTGACCGCAAGTACAGTCCCCCAACCCTGCACCGTGACCCCTGACCCCAAGTACAGTCCCCCAACCCTGTACCATGACCCCTGACCCCAAGTACAGTCCTCCAACCCTGAACCCTGACCCCAAGAACAGTCCCCCAACCCTGAACCGTGAACCCTGACCCCAAGTACAGTCCCTCAACCCTGAACGATGACCCCTGACCCTAAGTGCAGTCCCCCAACTCTGAACACTGACCCCTGACCCCAAGTACAGTCCCCCAACCCTGAACCGTGACCCCTGACCCCAAGTACAGTCCCCCAACCCTGAACTTTGACCGCTGACCCCAAGTACAGTCCCCCAACTCTGAACCGTGACCCCTGACCCCAAGTACAGTCCCCCAACACTGAACCCTGACCCCTCACCCCAAGTACCGTCCCCCAACCCTGAACCCTGACCCCTGACCCCAAGTACAGTCCCCCAACCCTGAACCGTGACCCCTGACCCCAAGTACAGTCCTCCAACCCTGAAACCTGACCCCTGACCCCAAGTACAGTCCCCCAACCCTGAACCGTGAACCCTAACCCCATGTACAGTCCCCCAACCCTGAACGATGACCTTTGACCCCAAATACAATCCCCCAACTCTGAACCCTGACCCCTGACCGCAAGTACAGTCCCCCAACCCTGAACCGTGACCCCTGACCCCAAGTACAGTCCCCCAACCCTGACCGCTGACCCCAACTACAGTCCCCCAACCCTGAACCGTGACCCCTGACCCCAAGTACAGTCCCCCAACCCTGAACGCTGACCCCTGACCCCAAGTACAAACCCCCCACCCTGAACCCTGACCCCTGACCCCAAGTACAATCCCCCAACCCTGAACCCTGACCCCTGACCCCAAGTACTGTCCCCCAACCCTGAACCGTGACCCCGGACCCCAAGTACGGTCCCCCAAGCCTGAACCGTGACCCCTGACCCCAAGTACAGTCCCGCAACCCTGAACGCTGACTCCTGACCCCATGTACAGTCCCCCAACCCTGAACCCTGACCCCTGACCCCAAGTACAGTCCCCCAACCCTGAACCGTGACCCCTGACCCCAAGTACAGCCACCCAACCCTGAACCCTGACCCCTGACCCCAAGTACAGTCCCCCAACCCTGAACCGTGACCCCTGTTTCCAAGTACAGTCCCCCAACCCTGAACCCTGACCCCTCACTCCAAGTACCGTCCCCCAACCCTGAACCCTGACCCCTGACCCCAAGTACAGTCCCCCAACACTGAACCGTGACCCCTGACCCCAAGTACAGTCCTCCAACCCTGAACCCTGACCCCTGACCCCAAGTACAGTCCCCCAACCCTGAACCGTGAACCCTAACCCCATGTACAGTCCCCCAACCCTGAACGATGACCTTTGACCCCAAATACAATCCCCCAACTCTGAACCCTGACCCCTGACCGCAAGTACAGTCCCCCAACCCTGAACCGTGACCCCTGACCCCAAGTACAGTCCCCCAACCCTGACCGCTGACCCCAAGTACAGTCCCCCAACCCTGAACCGTGACCCCTGACCCCAAGTACAGTCCCCCAACCCTGAACGCTGACCCCTGACCCCAAGTACAAACCCCCAACCCTGAACCCTGACCCCTGACCCCAAGTACAAACCCCCAACCCTGAACCCTGACCCCTGACCCCAAGTACTGTCCCCCAACCCTGAACCGTGACCCCGGACCCCAAGTACGGTCCCCCAAGCCTGAACCGTGACCCCTGACCCCAAGTACAGTCCCGCAACCCTGAACGCTGACTCCTGACCCCATGTACAGTCCCCCAACCCTGAACCCTGACCCCTGACCCCAAGTACAGTCCCCCAACCCTGAACCGTGACCCCTGACCCCAAGTACTGTCCCCCAACCCTGATCCCTGACCCCAAGTACTGTCCCCCAACCATGAACCGTGACCCCTGACCCCAAGTACAGCCACCCAACCCTGAACCCTGACCCCAAGTAGAAACCCCAACCCTGAACCCTGACCCCTGACCCCAAGTACAGCCCCCCAACCCTGAACCCTGACCCCTGACACCCAGTACAGTCCCCCAACCCTGAACCCTGACCCCAAGTACAGACCCCAACCCTGAACGCTGACCCCTGACCCCAAGTACAGTCCCCCAACACTGAACCGTGACCCCTGGCCCCAAGTACAGTCCCTCAACCCTGACCCGTGACCCCTGACCCCAAGTACAGACCCCCAACCCTGAACCCTGACCCCAAGTACAGACCCCAACCCTGAACCCTGACCCCTGTCCCCAAGTACAGTCCCCCAACCCTGAACCGTGACCCCAAGTACAGTCCTCCAACCCTGAACCCTGACACCTGACCCCAAGTACAGTCCCCCAAACCTGAACCCTGACCCCTGACCCCAAGTACAGTCCCCCAACCCTGAACGCTGACCCCTGACCCAAAGTACAGTCCCCCAACCCTGAACGCTGACCCCTGACCCAAAGTACAGTCCCCCAACCCTCATCCCTGACCACTGACGGCAAGTACAGTCCCTCAACCCTGAACGATGACCCCTGACCCCAAGTACAGTCCCCCAACTCTGAACCCTGACCCCTGACCCCAAGTACAGTCCCCCAACCCTGAACCGTGACCCCTGACCCCAAGTACAGTCCCCCAACCCTGAATGCTGACCCCTGACCCCAAGTACAAACCCCCAACCCTGAACCCTGACCCCTGACCCCAAGTACAGTCCCCCAAGCCTGAACCGCGACCCCTGACCCCAAGTACAGTCCCGCAACACTGAACGCTGACTCCTGACCCCATGTACAGTCCCCCAACCCTGAACCCTGACCCCTGACCCCAAGTACAGTCCTCCAACCCTGAACCCTGACCTCTGACCCCAAGTACAGTCCCCCAACCCTGACCCGTGACCACTGACCCCAAGTACAGTTCCCCAACCCTGAACGCTGACCCCTGACCCCAAGAACAGTCCCCAAACCCTGAACCCTGACGCCTGACCCCAAGAACAGTCCCCCAACCCTGCACCGTGACCCCTGACGCCAGGTACAGTCCCCCAACATTGTACCCTGACCCCAAGTACAGACCCCAACCCTGAACCCTGACCCCTGTCCCCAAGTACAGTCCCCCAACCCTGACCGCTGACCCCAAGTACAGTCCCCCATCCCTGAACCGTGACCCCTGACCCCAAGTACAGTCCTCCAACCCTGAACCCTGACCCCTGACCCCAAGTACAGCCCCCCAACCCTGAACCGTGACCCCTGACCCCAAGTACAGTCCCCCAACCCTGAACCGTGACCCCTGACCCCAAGTACAGTCCCCCAACCCTGAATGCTGACCCCTGACCCCAAGTACAAACCCCCAACCCTGAACCCTGACCCCTGACCCCAAGTACTGACCCCCAACCCTGAACGGTGACCGCTGACCCCAAGTACCATCCCCCAACCCTGAACCCTGACCCCAAGTACAGTCCCCCAACCCTGAACCGTGACCCCTGATCCCAAGTACAGTCCTCCAACCCTGAACCCTGACCCCTGACCCCAAGTACAGTCCCCCAACCCTGAACCGTGAACCCTAACCCCATGTACAGTCCCCCAACCCTGAACGATGACCTTTGACCCCAAATACAATCCCCCAACTCTGAACCCTGACCCCTGACCGCAAGTACAGTCCCCCAACCCTGAACCGTGACCCCTGACCCCAAGTACAGTCCCCCAACCCTGACCGCTGACCCCAAGTACAGTCCCCCAAGCCTGAACCGTGACCCCTGACCCCAAGTACAGTCCCCCAACCCTGAACGCTGACCACAGACCCCAAGTACAAACCCCCAACCCTGAACCCTGACCCCTGACCCCAAGTAAAGTCCCCCAACCCTGAACCCTGACCCCTGACCCCAAGTACAGTCCCCCAACCCTGAATCGTGACCCCTGACCCCAAGTACGGCCCGCCAACCCTGATCCCTGACCCCAAGTACAGTCCCCCAACCCTGAACCGTGACCCCTGACCCCAAGTACAGCCACCCAACCCTGAACCCTGACCCCAAGTAGAAACCCCAACCCTGAACCCTGACCCCTGACCCCAAGTACCGTCCCCCTACCCTGAACCCTGACCCCTGACACCAAGTACAGTCCCCCAACACTGAACCCTGACCCCAAGTACAGACCCCAACCCTGAACGCTGACCCCTGACCCCAAGTACAGTCCCCCAACCCTGAACCGTGACCCCTGGCCCCAAGTACAGTCCCTCAACCCTGAACCGTGACCCCTGACCCCAAGTACAGTCCTCCAACCCTGAACCCTGACACCTGACCCCAAGTACAGTCCCCCCAGCCCTGAACCGTGACCCCTGACCCCAAGTACAGTCCCCCCAACCCTGAACGCTGACCCCTGACCACAAGTACAGACCACAAACCCTGAACCCTGACCCCTGTCCCCAAGTACAGTCCCCCAACCCTGATCCGTGACCCCAAGTACAGTCCTCCAACCCTGAACCCTGACACCTGAACACAAGTACGGTCCCCCAACCGTGAACCGTGACCCCGACCCCAAGTACAGTCCCCCAAACCTGAACCCTGACCCCTGACCCCAAGTACAGTCCCCCAAACCTGAACCGTGACACCTGACCCCAAGTACAGTCCCCCAACCCTGACCGCTGACCCCAAGTACAGTCCCCCAACCCTGAACCGTGACCCCTGACACCAAGTACAGTCCCCCAACCCTGAACGCTGACCCCTGAGCCCAAGTACAAACCCCCAACCCTGAACCCTGACCCCTGACCCCAAGTACTGTGCCCCAACCCTGAACCGTGACCCCTGACCCCAAGAACAGTCCCCCAACCCTGAAACGTGACCCCGGACCCCAAGTACAGTCCCGCAACCCTGAACGCTGACTCCTGACCCCATGTACAGTCCCCCAACCCTGAACACTGACCCCTGACCCCAAGTACAGTCCCCCAACCCTGAACCGTGACCCCTGACCCCAAGTACAGTCCCCCAACCCTGAACCTTGACCCCTGGCCCCAAGTACAGTCCCCCAACCCTGAACCGTGAAACCCTGACCATTAGTACAGCCCCCAAACCCTGAACCCTGACCCCAAGAACAGACCCCAACCCTGAACCCTGACCCCTGACCCCAAGTACAGTCCCCCAACCCTGAACGCTGACCCCTGACCACAAGTACAGTCCCCCAACCCTGAACGCTGACCCCTGACCCCAAGTACAGTCCCCCAACCCTGAACGCTGACCCCTGACCCCAAGTACAGTCCCCCAACCCTGAACCCTGACCCCATGTACAGTCCCCCAACCCTGCACCGTGACCCCTGACCCCAAGTACAGTCCCCCAACCCTGTACCGCAACCCCTGACCCCAAGTACAGTCTGCCAACCCTGAACCCTGACCCCAAGTACAGACCCCCAACCCTGAACCGTGACACCTGACCCCAAGTACAGCCCCCCAACCCTGAACCCGGACCCAAAGTACAGACCCCAACCCTGAACCCTGACCCCTGACCTCAAGTACAGTCCCCCAACCCTGAACCCCGACCCCTGACCCCAAGTACAGACCCCCAACCCTGAACCGTGACCCCTGACCCCAAGTACAGTTCCCCAACCCAGAACCCTGACCCCAAGTACAGACCCCAACCCTGAACCCTGACCCCTGACCCCAAGTACAGTCCCCCAACCCTGAACGCTGACCCCTGACCACAAGTACAGACCACAAACCCTGAAACCTGACACCTGACCCCAAGTACAGTCCCCCAACCCTGAACCGTGACTCCTGGCCCCAAGTACAGTCCCCCAAACCGGAACCCTGACCCCTGACCCCAAGTACAGTCCTCCAACCCTGAACCGTGACCCCTGACCCCAAGTACAGTCCCCCAACCCTGACCGCTGACCCCAAGTACAGTCCCCCAACCCTGAACCGTGACCCCTGACACCAAGTACAAAACCCCAACCCTGAACCCTGACCCTTTACCCCAAGTACTGTCCCCCAACCCTGAACCGTGACCCCTGACCCCAAGAACAGACCCCCAACCCTGAACCGTGACCCCGGACCCCAAGTACAGTCCCGCAACCCTGAACGCTGACCCCTGACCACAAGTACAGTCCCCCAACCCTGAGCCGTGACCCCTGACCCCAACTACAGTCTGCCAACCCTGAACCCTGACCCCAAGTACAGACCCCCAACCCTGAACCGTGACCCCTGACCCCAAGTACAGCCCCCCAACCCTGAAACCTGATCCCAAGTCAGACCCCAACCCTGAACCCTGACCCCTGACCTCAAGTACAGTCCCCCAACCCTGAACCCCGACCCCTGACCCCAAGTACAGACCCCCAACCCTGAACCGTGACCCCTGACCCCAAGTACAGTTCCCCAACCCAGAACCCTGACCCCAAGTACCGACCCCAACCCTGAACCCTGACACCTGACCCCAAGTACAGTCCCCCAACCCTGAACCCTGACCCCAAGTACAGTCCTCCAACTCTGAACCCTGACCCCAAGTACAGTCCCCCAACCCTGAACCCTGACCCCTGACCCCAAGTACAGTCCTTCAACCCTGAAACCTGACCCCAAGTGCAGACCCCAACCCTGAACCCTGACCCCTGACCCCAAGTACAGTCCCCCAACCCTGGACCCTGACCCCTTACCCCAAGTATAGTCCCCCAACCCTGAACCCTGACCCCAAGTACAGTCCCCCAACCCTGACCGCTGACCCCAAGTACATTCCCCCAACCCTGAACGCTGACCCCTGAGCCCAAGTACAGTCCCCCAACGATGAACCGTGACCCCTGACCCCAAGTACAGTCCCCCAACCCTGAACCCTGACCCCTGACCGCAAGTACAGTCCCCCAACCCTGCACCGTGACCCCTGACCCCAAGTACAGTCCCCCAACCCTTTACCGTGACCCCTGACACCAAGTATAGTCCTCCAACCCTGAACCCTGACCCCAAGTACAGTCCCCCAACCCTGAACCATGAACCCTGACCCCAAGTACAGTCCCTCAACCCTGAACGATGACCCCTGACCCCAAGTACAGTCCCCCAACTCTGAACCGTGACCCCTGACCCCAAGTACAGTCCCCCAACCCTGACCGCTGACCCCAAGTACAGTCCCCCAACTCTGAACCGTGACCCCTGACCCCAAGTACAGTCCCCCAACACTGAACCCTGACCCCTCACACCAAATACAGTCCCCCAACCGTGAACCCTGACCCCTGACTCCAAGTACAGTCCCCCAAACCTGAACCGTGACCCCTGACCCCAAGTACAGTCCTCCAACCCTGAACCCTGACCCCTGACCCCAAGTACAGCCCCCCAACCCTGAACCCTGACCCCTGACCCCAAGTACAGTCCCCCAGCCCTGACCGCTGACCCCAAGTACAGTCCCCCAACGCTGAACCGTGACCCCTGACCCCAAGTACAGTCCCCCAACCCTGAATGCTGACACCTGACCCCAAGTACTAACCCCAACACTGAACCCTGACCCCTGACCCCAAGTACTGACCCCCAACCCTGAACGGTGACGCCTGACCCCAAGTACAGTCCCCCAAACCTGACCCCTGACCCCAAGTACAGTCCCCCAACCCTGAACCGTGAACCCTAACCCCATGTACAGTCCCCCAACCCTGAACGATGACCTTTGACCCCAAATACAATCCCCCAACTCTGAACCCTGACCCCTGACCGCAAGTACAGTCCCCCAACCCTGAACCGTGACCCCTGACCCCAAGTACAGTCCCCCAGCCCTGACCGCTGACCCCAAGTACAGTCCCCCAACCCTGAACCGTGACCCCTGACCCCAAGTACAGTCCTCCATCCCTGAACCCTGACCCCTGACCCCAAGTACAGCCCCCCAACCCTGAACCGTGACCCCTGACCCCAAGTACAGTCCCCCAACCCTGAACCGTGACCCCTGACCCCAAGTACAGTCCCCCAACCCTGAATGCTGACCCCTGACCCCAAGTACAAACCCCCAACCCTGAACCCTGACCCCTGACCCCAAGTACTGACCCCCAACCCTGAACGGTGACCGCTGACCCCAATTACAGTCCCCCAACCCTGAACCCTGACCCCTCACCCCAAGTACCATCCCCCAACCCTGAACCCTGACCCCAAGTACAGTCCCCCAACCCTGAACCGTGACCCCTGACCCCAAGTACAGTCCTCCAACCCTGAACCCTGACCCCTGACCCCAAGTACAGTCCCCCAACCCTGAACCCTGACCCCTGATCCCAAGTACAGTCCCCCAACCCTGAACCGTGAACCCTAACCCCATGTACAGTCCCCCAACCCTGAACGATGACCTTTGACCCCAAATACAATCCCCCAACTCTGAACCCTGACCCCTGACCGCAAGTACAGTCCCCCAACCCTGAACCGTGACCCCTGACCCCAAGTACAGTCCCCCAACCCTGACCGCTGACCCCAAGTACAGTCCCCCAACCCTGAACCGTGACCCCTGACCCCAAGTACAGTCCCCCAACCCTGAACGCTGGCCCCAGACCCCAAGTACAAACCCCCAACCCTGAACCCTGACCCCTGACCCCAAGTAAAGTCCCCCAACCCTGAACCCTGACCCCTGACCCCAAGTACAGTCCCCAACCCTGAATCGTGACCCCTGACCCCAAGTACGGTCCGCCAACCCTGATCCCTGACCCCAAGTACAGTCCCCCAACCCTGAACCGTGACCCCTGACCCCAAGTACAGCCACCCAACCCTGAACCCTGACCCCAAGTAGAAACCCCAACCCTGAACCCTGACCCCTGACCCCAAGTACCGTCCCGCTACCCTGAACCCTGACCCCTGGCCCCAAGTACAGTCCCCCAACCCTGAACCCTGACCCCAAGTACAGACCCCAACCCTGAACGCTGACCCCTGACCCCAAGTACAGTCCCCCAACCCTGAACCGTGACCCCTGGCCCCAAGTACAGTCCCTCAACCCTGAACCGTGACCCCTGACCCCAAGTACAGTCCTCCAACCCTGAACCCTGACACCTGACCCCAAGTACAGTCCCCCCAGCCCTGAACCGTGACCCCTGACCCCAAGTACAGTCCCCCCAACCCTGAACGCTGACCCCTGACCACAAGTACAGACCACAAACCCTGAACCCTGACCCCTGTCCCCAAGTACAGTCCCCCAACCCTGATCCGTGACCCCAAGTACAGTCCTCCAACCCTGAACCCTGACACCTGACCACAAGTACGGTCCCCCAACCCTGAACCGTGACCCCGACCCCAAGTACAGTCCCCCAAACCTGAACCCTGACCCCTGACCCCAAGTACAGTCCTCCAAACCTGAACCGTGACACCTGACCCCAAGTACAGTCCCCCAACCCTGACCGCTGACCCCAAGTACAGTCCCCCAACCCTGAACCGTGACCCCTGACACCAAGTACAGTCCCCCAACCCTGAACGCTGACCCCTGAGCCCAAGTACAAACCCCCAACCCTGAACCTTGACCCCTGACCCCAAGTACTGTCCCCCAACCCTGAACCGTGACCCCTGACCCCAAGAACAGTCCCCCAACCCTGAAACGTGACCCCGGACCCCAAGTACAGTCCCCCAACCCTGAACCCTGACCCCTGACCCCAAGAACAGTCCCCCAACCCTGAAACGTGACCCCGGACCCCAAGTACAGTCCCCCAACCCTGAACGCTGACTCCTGACCCCATGTACAGTCCCCCAACCCTGAACACTGACCCCTGACCCCAAGTACAGTCCCCCAACCCTGAACCGCGACCCCTGACCCCAAGTACAGTCCCCCAACCCTGAACCCTGACCCCTGACCCCAAGTACAGTCCCCCAACCCTGAACCGTGAAACCCTGACCCCAAGTACAGCCCCCCAACCCTGAACCCTGACCCCAAGAACAGACCCCAACCCTGAACCCTGACCCCTGACCCCAAGTACAGTCCCCCAACCCAGAACACTGACCCCAAGTACAGACCCCAACCCTGAACCCTGACCCCTGACCCCAAGTACAGTCCCCCAACCCTGAACGCTGACCCCTGACCACACGTACAGTCCCCCAACCCTGAACGCTGACCCCTGACCCCAAGTACAGTCCCCCAACCCTGAACGCTGACCCCTGACCCCAAGTACAGTCCCCCAACCCTGAACCCTGACCCCTGACCCCAAGTACAGTCCCCCAACCCTGAACCGTGACCCCTGACCCCAGGTACAGTCCCCCAACCCTGAACGCTGACCCCTGACCCCAAGTACAGTTCCCAACCCTGAACCCTGACCCCTGACCCCAAGTTCAGTCCCCCAACCCTGAACCCTGACCCCTGACCCCAAGTACAGTCCCCCAACCCCGACCCCTGACCCTGAATACGGTCCCCCAACACTGACCCCTGACCCCTGACCCCATGTACAGCCTCCCAACCCTGAACCCTGACCCCAAGTACAGTCCCCCAACTCTGAGCCCTGACCCCTGACCCCAAGGACTGATCCCCAACACTGAACCCCGAACCCTGACCCCAAGTCCAGTTCCCCAACCCTGAACCATGACCCCTGACCCCATGTACAGTCCGCCAACCCTGAACCCTGATCTCTGACCCCAAGTACAGTCCGCCAACCCTGAACCCTGAATTCTGACCCCAAGTACAGTCCCCCAACACTGAACCCTGACCCCTGACACCATGTTAAGTCCCCCAACCCTGAACCCTGACCCCTGACCCTGAGTACAGTCCCCCAACCACAAACCCTGACCCCTGACCCCAAGTACAGTACCCCAACCCTGAAGCCTGACCCCAAGTATAGTCCCCCAACCCTGAACCTCGAACCCTGACCCCAAGTACTGTCCCCCAACCCCGAACCCTGACCCCTGACCCCAAGTACTGTCCCCCAACCCTGAAACCCGAACCCTGACCCCAAGTACAGTCCCCCAACCCTGAACCCTGACCCCAAGTACAGTCTCCCAACCCTGAACCCTGAACTCTGACCCCAAGTACAGTCCCCCAACCCTGAACCCTGACCCCTGATCCCAAGTACAGTCCCCCAGCCTTGAACCCCGATCCCTGACCCCAAGTACAGTCCCCCAACCCTGAACCCCGAACCCTGACCCCCAAGTACAGTCCCCTAACCCTGAACCCTGACCCAAGTACAGTCCCCCAACCCTGTACCCCGAACCCTGACCCCAAGTCCAGTCCCCCAACCCTGAACCCTGACCCCTGGCCCAGAGTACAGTCCCCCAACCCTGAACCCTGAACCCTGACCCCAAGTACAGTCCCCCAACCCTGAACCCTGACCCCTGATCCCAAGTACAGTCCCCCAGCCTTGAACCCCGATCCCTGACCCCAAGTACAGTCCCCCAACCCTGAACCCCGAACCCTGACCCCCAAGTACAGTCCCCTAACCCTGAACCCTGACCCAAGTACAGTCCCCCAACCCTGTACCCCGAACCCTGACCCCAAGTCCAGTCCCCCAACCCTGAACCCTGACCCCTGGCCCCGAGTACAGTCCCCCAACCCTGAACCCTGAACCCTGACCCCAAGTACAGTCCCCCAACCCTGAACCCTGACCCCGAGTACAGGCCTCAAACGTTGAACCTGACCCCAATGAGAGGCAATGAACCCTGACCCTCAGGGCCGGCCATGAACCCAGACTCTGGAAACAGGCCTTGACTCCGACCCCCAGGACTGAACCCGAACCCTGATCCTGAGAACAGGCCCCGCACCCTGTCCCCGAGGACAGGCCCCTAATCCTGACCCTGAACCTTGACCTGAGGACAGGCCCTGAACCCTGACCCCCAGATACAGAAAGACAGAAACTCAGAGACACGGAGGGTCAGAGACACAGGGAGACAGAGACACAGAGACAGAGGCAGTCAGAGGCAGAGAGACACACAGACACAGAGACACAGAGATTCAAAGACACTGAGAGACAGAAACTCCGAGACACAGAGACACAGACTCTCACCGATTCAGAGACTCAGAGACACAGAGACACGGAGAGTCTGAGACACAGAGACACCTGGACACAGACTCTGAGACTCAGAGACTCAGAGACACAGAGGAACCGAGACAGAGAGACACAGCGACTCAGTGACATAGAGAATCAGAAACTCAGTGAAACAGAGACACAGAGACTCTGGCACTCAGGGACTCAGAGAAATAGTGATACAGAGACACAGAGACTCAGAGTCAAAGAGACTCAGAGACACACGCACACAGAGACAGAGAGAGACACAGACACTCAGAGACAAAAATCCTCAGAGATACCGAGACTGAAAGTCAAAGAGAATCAGAGACATCAAGACAGAGAATCGCAGAGCCGAACAGTCACCCTAACCCTAACCTGAACGCTAACCCTAAACCCTAACCCCTATGCCTAAACTTAACCCTAACCATAACCCAGAACCTAACCCTAATGCCTAACCATAACCCTAACTCTAACCCTAACAATAACACGAACTATAAACATAAACCGAACCCTAATCTAACCATAACCATAACCCAGACTGTAACCCTAACACCAAACCCTAACCGTAATGTCTAACCCTAACCCTAACGCTAACACTAACTATAAACCGAAACCTAACCCTAACCCTAACCCACACCGTAACCCTAACCCAGAACGTAACCCTAACACAGAACGTAACCCTAACCCTAATGCCAAACCCTAACCCGAACCCTAACCCTAACCCTATCCCGAACCAGAACCCAGACCATAACCATAACCCTAACACCAAACCCTAACGCCTAACCCTAACCCAAACACTGACCCTAGCCATAACGCTAACACTAATCATAACCCTAAACCTAACCATAACCCAGACCGTAACGCGAACACCAAACCCTAAGCCTAATGCCTAACCCTAATCCTAACCCGAGCCCTAACGCTAACACTAATCATAAACCTAACGCTAACCCGAACCCTAACCCAGACCATAAGCCTAACCCAAACACAAAACCCTAACCCGAATGCCAACCCTAACCCTCATGCTAACACTAACCATAAACCTAACCCTAACCCTAACACCAAACCCAAACCCTAATGCCTAACCCTAACCCAAACACTAACCCTAACTCTAACTACAAACCTAAACCTAACCCTAACCCTAACCATAACCCAGACCGTAACCCTAACACCAACCATAAACCTAAACCTAACCCTCACACTAACCCTAACCATAACCCAGAACGTAACCCTAACACCAAACCCAAACCCTAATGCCTAACCCTAACCCTAACGCTAACCATAAACCGAAACCTAACCCTCACCCGAACCAGAACCCAGACCATAATCCTAACCCTAATGCTGAACCCGAACCCAAATCCTTACCCTAACGCTAACGCGAAAACAACCAAAAACCTACACCTAACCCTAACCCAGACCGTAACCCTAACCCAAACACCAAACCCGAACACCAAACTGTAACCCTAATGCCAAGCCTAACCCTAACCCTAACGCTAACACTATCCATAAACCAAAACCTAACCCTAACATAGGCCGTAACCCTAACCCTAACACCAAACTCTAACCCGAATGCCTCACCCGAACCCGAACCCTATCATTAACTCTAACCCCTAACCCTAACCCCAACCATATCTCTAACACTAACCCTAATCCCAACAATAACCCTAACCCTAACCCTATCATTAACTCTAACCCCCAGCCCTAACCCCAACCATATCTCTAGCACTAACCCTAATCCCAACAATAACCCTAACCCGAACCCTATCATTAACTCTAACCCCCAGCCCTAACCCCAACCATATCTCTAACACTAACCCTAATCCCAACAATAACCCTAACCCTAACCCTATCATTAACTCTAACCCCCAGCCCTAACCCCAACCATATCTCTAACACTAACCCTACTCCCAACAATAACCCTAACCCTAACCCTATCATTAACTCTAACCCCCAGCCCTAACCCCAACCATATCTCGAACACTAACCCTAATCCCAACAATAACCCGAACCCTAACCCTATCATTAACTCTAACCCCCAGCCCTAACCCCAACCATATCTCTAACACTAACCCCAATCACAACAATAACCCTAACCCTATCATTAACTCTAACCCCCAGCCCTAACCCCAACCATATCTCTAACACTAACCCTAATCCCAACAATAACCCGAACCCTAACCCTATCATTAACTCTAACCCCCAGGCCTAACCCCAACCATATCTCTAACACTAACCCCAATCACAACAATAACCCTAACCCTATCATTAACTCTAACCCCCAGCCCTAACCCCAACCATATCTCTAACACTAACCCTAATCCCAACAATAACCCGAACCCTAACCCTATCATTAACTCTAACCCCCAGGCCTAACCCCAACCATATCTCTAACACTAACCCCAATCACAACAATAACCCTAACCCGAACCCTATCATTAACTCTAACCCCCAGCCCTAACCCCAACCATATCTCTAACACTAACCCTAATCCCAACAATAACCCGAACCCTAACCCTATCATTAACTCTAACCCCCAGCCCTAACCCCAACCATATCTCTAACACTAACCCCAATCACAACAATAACCCTAACCCTAACCCTATCATTAACTCTAACCCCCAGCCCTAACCCCAATCATATCTCTAACACTAACCCTAATCCCAACAATAACCCGAACCCTAACCCTATCATTAACTCTAACCCCCAGCCCTAACCCCAACCATATCTCTAACACTAACCCCAATCACAACAATAACCCTAACCCTAACCTTATCATTAACTCTAACCCCCAGCCCTAACCCCAACCATATCTCGAACACTAACCCTAATACCAACAATAACCCGAACCCTAACCCTATCATTAACTCTAACCCCCAGCCCTAACCCCAACCATATCTCTAACACTAACCCCAATCACAACAATAACCCTAACCCTAACCCTATCATTAACTCTAAACCCCAGCCCTAACCCCAACCATATCTCTAACACTAACCCCAATCACAACAATAACCCAAACCCTAACCCTATCATTAACTCTAACCCCCAGCCCTAACCCCAACCATATCTCTAACACTAACCCTAATCCCAACAATAACCCAAACCCTAACCCTATCATTAACTCTAACCCCTAACCCTAACCCCAACCATATCTCTAACACTAACCCCAATCACAACAATAACCCTAACCCTATCATTAACTCTAAACCCCAGCCCTAACCCCAACCATATCTCTAACACTAACCCTAATCCCAACAATAACCCTAACCCTAACCTATTCATTAACTCTAACCCCCAGCCCTAACCCCAACCATATCTCTAACACTAACCCTAATCCCAACAATAACCCAAACCCTAACCCTATCATTAACTCTAACCCCCAGCACTAACCACAACCATATCTCTAACACTAACCCTAATCCCAACAATAACCCTAACCCTAACCCTATCATTAACTCTAACCCCCAGCCCTAACCCCAACCATATCTCTAACACTAACCCTAATCCCAACAATAACCCTAACCCTAACCCTATCATTAACTCTAAACCCCAGCCCTAACCCCAACCATATCTCTAACACTAACCCTAATCCCAACAATAACCCTAACCCTATCATGAACTCTAGCCCCCAGCCCTAACCCCAACCATATCTCTAACACTAACCCTAATCCCAACAATAACCCTAACCCTAACCCTATCATTAACTCTAACCCCCAGCCCTAACCCCAACCATATCTCTAACACTAACCCTAATCCCAACAATAACCCTAACCCTAACCCTATCATTAACTCTAACCCCCAGCCCTAACCCCAACCATATCTCTAACACTAACCCTAATCCCAACAATAACCCGAACCCTAACCCTATCATTAACTCTAACCCCCAGCCCTAACCCCAACTTTATCTCTAACACTAACCCCAATCACAAAAATAACCCTAACCCTAACCCTATCATTAACTCTAAACCCCAGCCCTAACCCCAACCATATCTCTAACACTAACCCTAATCCCAACAATAACCCGAACCCTAACCCTATCATTAACTCTAACCCCCAGCCCTAACCCCAACCATATCTCTAACACTAACCCCAATCACAACAATAACCCTAACCCTAACCCTATCATTAACTCTAACCCCCAGCCCTAACCCCAATCATATCTCTAACACTAACCCTAATCCCAACAATAACCCGAACCCTAACCCTATCATTAACTCTAACCCCTAACCCTAACCCCAACCATATCTCTAACACTAACCCTAATCCCAACAATAACCCTAACCCTAACCCTATCATTAACTCTAACCCCTAACCCTAACCCCAACCATATCTCTAACAGTAACCCTAATCCCAACAAGAACCCTAACCCTAACCCTATCATTAACTCTAACCCCCAGCCCTAACCCCAACCATATCTCTAACACTAACCCAAATCCCAACAATAACCCGAACCCTAACCCTATCATTAACTCTAACCCCCAGCCCTAACCCCAACCATATCTCTAACACTAACCCTAATCCCAACAATAACCCGAACCCTAACCCTATCATTAACTCTAACCCCTAACCCTAACCCCAACCATATCTCTAACACTAACCGCAATCACAACAATAACCCTAACCCTAACCCTATCATTAACTCTAACCCCTAACCCTAACCCCAACCATATCTCTAACACTAACCCTAATCCCAACAATAACCCGAACCCGAACCCTATCATTAACTCTAACCCCCAGCCCTAACCCCAACCATATCTCTAACACTAACCCTGATCACAACAATAACCCTAACCCTAACCCTATCATTAACTCTAACCCCCAGCCCTAACCCCAACCATATCTCTAACACTAACCCTAATCCCAACAATAACCCTAACCCTAACCCTATCATTAACTCTAAACCCCAGCCCTAACCCCAACCATATCTCTAACACTAACCCTAATCCCAACAATAACCCTAACCCTAACCCTATCATTAACTCTAACCCCCAGCCCTAACCCCAACCATATCTCTAACACTAACCCTAATCCCAACAATAACCCTAACCCTAACCCTATCATTAACTCTAACCCCCAGCCCTAACCCCAACCATATCTCTAACACTAACCCCAATCACAACAATAACCCTAACCCTAACCCTATCATTAACTCTAACCCCTAACCCTAACCCCAACCATATCTCTAACACTAACCCTAATCCCAACAATAACCCGAACCCTAACCCTATCATTAACTCTAACCCCTAACCCTAACCCCAACCATATCTCTAACACTAACCCTAATCCCAACAATAACCCTAACCCTAACCCTCACCCTAATGCAAAACCCTAACCCTATCATGAACCCTAAACTGAACCTCAACCCTAATCCAAGACCCTAACACGAACTCTAACCCTAATCGCTAACCATAACAGTAAAACTAACCCTAACCCTAACCCTAATCCCTAACCCGAACCTTAACACCTAACGCTAACCCTAACCTCAACCCTAATTCCAACCCTCACACCTAACCTGAACCCTAACTCTAATCCTAACCCTAACCCTCACCATAATCCAAACACCTAACCCTAACAACTAACCCGAACACGAACCTAGCCCTAACACTAACCCTGACAATAATCCAAATATCAAATCCTAACCCTAACCCTAACCCTAACTTTAATCCTAACCCTGAACCGAACCATAATCCAAACACCTAAACCCTAAACCTGACCTGAACACTAACCCTCACCTTAACTCTAATCCTAACCCGAACCCTAACATAACCCTAAATCTCAACCTAACCGTAACCGTAACACGATCCAAAAACTCGAACCATAACTCTAATCCGAACCCTAACTCCAACCCTAACCCTAACCCCTGCACTAGCCCTAACCCGAGCCCTAACACTAAATCTAATGCTAACCCGAGCCCTAAACCTAACCCTAACTCGAACCCTAACCCTAACCCTAACCCGAACTCAAACTCAAACCCTAATCCGAACACAAAGACTAACTCGAACCCGAAACCTAATCCAAACCCGAACACTAACTCTACTTATAAACCTAACCCAAACTCTAACCATAACCTTACCCGTAACTCTAACACTGAACCTAAACCTAACCTCGACTCTAATGCAAACCCTAACTCTAACTCAAACCCTAACCCTAACCCTAACCCTATCCCGAACCCGAAACCTATCCCTATCCCTATCCTTAACCTGAATGCTAACTCTAACGCTAAACCTAACCCTAACCTTATTTGAACCCTAACTGTAATCCTAACCCTAACCCTAACTCTAACCCTAACCCGAACCATAACCCGAACTCTAACCTTAACCCGAACCCAAACCCTAATCCGAATACAAACCCTAACCCTAAAAGTAACCCTAACCCGAAACCTAACTCTAACCCTAACCCGAAACCTAAATCTAACCCTAACCCTAAACCTAGCCCTAAACCTAACCCTAACTCTGACCCGAAGCTAAACCCTAACCCAAACTCAAACCCTAACCCCAAACCTAACACTAAGGCTAACTCTAACCCTAATTCTAATCCCAATCCTAACCTTAAATCTAACCCTAACAGTAACACTAACCCTATCCGTAACTCTAACCCTAACCCTACACCTAACCGTAACTCTAATGCGAACCCGAATCTAGCCCTAACCCTAACCCTATCCCTATCCCTAACCCTATCCGTATCCCCAAAACAATCCCTAACCTTAACCCGATCCCTAACTCTAACCCTAAACGTAATCCTAACCCTAACCCTAAAACTATCCCTAACTCTAATCCTAACCCTATCCCAAATTCTAATCCTAACTCCAACCCTAACCCGAAATCTAACCTCAACTCTAACCCAAACCCGAACCCTATCCCTAACCCCAACTCTAATCCTAACCCCAACCCTAACCTGAAACCTAACCCCAACTCTAACCCAAACCCGAACCCTATCCCTAACCCGAACTCTAATCCTAACCCCAACTCTAACCCGAAATCTAACCCCAACTCAAACCCAAACCCGAACCCTATCCCTAACCCTAACTCTAATCCTAACCCTCACTCGAATGCTAACCCTAACCTAACCCGAACCCTAACTCTAACTCTAACGCTAACCCGAACTCGAACCTAACTCTAACTGTAACTGTTATCCTAACCCTAACCCTAACTCTAAACCTAAACCTATCCCAAACTCTAATCCTAACCGTAACCCTAACCCTGACCCGAACCCTACCCCTAACTCTAAACCTAAACCTATCCCAAATTCTAATCCTAACCCTAACCCTAACCCTAACACCAAACCTTAACCCAAATACCAAACCTTAACCCTAACACCAAACCTTAACCATAATCCTAACCCTACAATTCTAACCCCAATTCTGGCCCCAAACATATCCCTAAACTGAATCCCAAACCTAACCCTAACCCTAACCCTAAACCCAATCCTAATCCGAACCATAACCCTCACCCGAACCCAAACCCTAACGCTAACCCCGAACGCTATCATTAACCCTAAACCTGACCTTAACCCTAATCCAAGCCCCTAACACTAATTCGAACCCGAATCGCTAACCATAACAGTAAAACTAACCCTAACCCTCACCCTAATCCCCAACCCTAACCCGAACACCAAAAGCTAACCCTAACACCTAACTCTAACCCGAACCCTAACTCTAACCCTAACACCTAAGCCTCACCCAAATCCTAATCCTAACCCTAACCCTAACCATAATCCAAACACCTAACCCTAACACTAACACCTAATACTAACACGAAGACTAGCCCTAACTCTAATCATAATCAAAACAGAAACTCTAATCTTAACGCGAACCCTAACCATAATCCAAACACGTAACCCTAAACCTAACCCTAACCCTCACCCTAACCCGAACCGTAATCTGAACCTGAACTCGAACCCGAACCCTAACTCTTATCCAAAACCTAACCTAACCCTAACTCTAACCCAAACACGAACCTTAACCTATCCCTAACCCTAACCCTATCCCTGACCCGAAAGCTAACTCTAACGCTAACCCTAACTGTAATCTTTACCCTAACTCTAACCCTAACCCGAACCCTAAGTCTAATCCGAGCCCTATCCCTAACCCTAACTCGAACCCGAATCCTAACGCTAACCTTAAGTCTAATCCTAACCCTAACACTAACCCCAACCCTAACTCTAGCCTTAACCCTAACTCAAACCCTAATCATAATACTAACCCTAACACGAACCCAAACTCTAACCCTAAACCTAACCCTAACCCTAAAATGAACACGGGGTCGGGGTCAGGGTTCGGGAGCTGAACTGGTTCAGATTTTAAACAGTGCCCTACACTAAACGGAGATTTTAAACAGTGCCCTACACTAAACAGAGATTTTAAACAGTGCCCTACACTAAACAGAGATTTTAAACAGTGCCCTACACTAAACAGAGATTTTAAACAGTGCCGTAAACTAAACAGAGATTTTAAACAGTGCCCTACACTAAACAGAGATTTTAAACAGTGCCGTACACTAAACAGAGATTTTAAACAGTGCCCTACACAAAACAGAGATTTTAATCAGTGCCCTACACTAAACAGAGATTTTAAACAGTGCCGTACACTAAACAGAGATTTTAAACAGTGCCCTACACTAAACAGAGATTTTAAACAGTACCCTACACTAAACAGAGATTTTAAACAGTGCCCTACACTAAACAAGGATTTTAAACAGTACCCTACACTAAACAGAGATTTTAAGCAGTGCCCTACACTAAACAGAGATTATAAACAGAACCCGACACTAAACGGAGATTTTAAACAGTACCCTACAGTAAACAGAGATTCTAAACAGTGCCCTACACTAAACAGAGATTTTAAACAGTGCCCTACACTAAACGGAGATTTTAAACAGTGCCCTACACTAAACGGAGATTTTAAACAGTGCCCTACACTAAACAGAGATTTTAAACAGTGTCCTCCACTAAACAGAGATTTTAAACAGTACCCTACACTAAACAGAGATTTTAAACAATACCCTACACTAAACAGAGATTTTAAGCAGTGCCCTACACTAAACAGAGATTATAAACAGAACCCGACACTAAACGGAGATTTTAAACAGTGCCCTACACTAAACAGAGATTTTAAACAGTGCCCGATACTAAACAGAGATTTTAAACAGTGTCCTCCACTAAACAGAGATTTTAAACAGTGCCCTACACTAAACGGACATTTTAAACAGTGCCCTACACTAAACAGAGATTTTAAACAGTGCCCTACACTAAACAGAGATTTTAAACAGTACCCTACACTAAACAGAGTTTTTAAACAGTGCCCGATGCTAAACAGAGATTTTAAACAGTACCCTACATTAAACAGAGATTTTAAACAGTACCCTACACTAAACAGAGATTTTAAACAGTACCCTACACTAAACAGAGATTTTAAACAGTGCCCTACACTAAACAGAGATTTTAAACAGTGCCCGACACTAAACAGAGATTTTAAACAGTGCCCGATGCTAAACAGAGATTTCAAACAGTGCCCTACACTAAACAGAGATTATTAACAGAACCCTACACTAAACAGAGATTTTAAACAGTACCCTACACTAAACAGAGATTTTAAACAGTGCCCTACAGTAAACAGAGATTCTAAACAGTGCCCGACACTAAACAGAGATTTTAAACAGTCCCCTACACTAAACAGAGATTTTAAACAGTGCCCGACACTAAACGAAGATTTTAAACAGTGCCCTACACTAAACAGAGATTTTAAACAGTGCCCTACACTAAACAGGGATTTTAAACAGTACCCTACACTAAACAGAGATTTTAAACAGTTCCCTACACTAAACAGAGATTTTAAACAGTACCCAACACTAAACAGAGATTTTACACAGTGCCCTACACTAAACAGAGATTTTAAACAGTGTCCTACACTAAACAGAGATTTTAAACAGTGCCCTACACTAAACAGAGATTTTAAACAGTGTCCTACACTAAACAGAGATTTTACACAGTGCCCTACACTAAACAGAGATTTTAAACAGTGTCCTACACTAATGAGAGATTTTAAACAGTGTCCTACACTAAACAGAGATTTTAAACAGTACCCTACACTAAACAGAGATTTTAAACAGGACACTAAAAGGCAATTTAGCATGGCCAATCCTCCTCTTGTAAATAGTCTGGGACAGTAAGGGACAATTTAGAAAGGCCAATCTACCGAATCTACACATCTTGGGATACTAAGGGGCCACTTATCATGGCCAATCCACGTATCCTACACATCCTTGTACATCCATGGGAAATTTAGCATGGCTAATCCACCTCTTGTACACACCTTGGGACACTAATGTGCAATTTAGCATGGCCAATCCACCTAACCTACTCAGCTTAGGACAGTCAGACCATCTGACCATCTACACTCACACCTCACCATCTATACTCACACCTGACCATGTATACTCAATGCTGACCATCTATACACGTACCTGACCGTCTATACTCACGCCTGACATCTATAATCACATCTGACCATCTATACTAACACCTGACCTTCTATACACACTGCTGACCATCTATACACGTACCTGACCGTCTATCCTCACACCCGACCATCTATACTCACATCTGACCATCTATATTCACGTCTGACCATCTATATTCACATCTGACCATCTATACTCACAACTGACCATCTATATTCACACCTGACCATCTATATTCACATCTGACCATCTATATTCACATCTGACCGTCTATACTCACAACTGACCATCTATACTCACACCTGACCATCTATATTCACACCTGACCATCTATATTCACATCTGACCATCTATATTCACATCTGACCGTCTATACTCACAACTGACCATCTATACTCACACCTGACCATCTATATTCACATCTGACCATCTATACTCACATCTGACCATCTATATTCACATCTGACCATCTATGCTCAAACCTGACCATCTATATTCACATCTGACCATCTATACTCACATCTGACCATCTATACTCACACCTGACCATCTATATTCACACCTGACCATCAATATGCACACCTGACCATCTATATTCACACATGACCGTCTATATTTACATCTGACAATCTATATTAACACCTGACAATCTATTCTCACACCTGACCATCTATACTCAATCCTGACCATGTATACACGTACCTGACCGTCTATGTTTACATGTGACCATCTATATGAACACCTGACCAACTATACTCACACCTGACCATCTATACTCACACCTGACCATCTATATTCACACCTGACCATCTATATTCACACCTGACCATCTATACTCATACCTGACCATCTATACTCAGTCCTGACCATCTACACTCACATCTGACCATCTGAACTCACACCTGACCGTCTATATTCACATCTGGCCATCTATATTAACACCTGACCATCTATACTCACTCCTGGCCATCTAGACACGTACCTGACCATCTATAATCACACCTGACCATCTATACTCAAACCTGACCATCTATATTCACACCTGACCATCTATACTCACACCTGACCATCTATACTCACTCCTGACCATCTACACTCACACCTGACCATCTATTTTAACACCTGACCTTCTATACTCACACCTGACCATCTTTGTTAACACCTCACCATCTTTATTCACACCCGACCATCTATACTCACACCTGACCATCTATACTCACACCTGACCATCTATATTCACACCTGACCATCTATACTCACACCTGACCATCTATACTCACACGAGACCATCTAAGTTCACCCCTGACCATCTATACTCACACCAGACAATCTATATTCACCCCTGACCATCTATATTAACACCTGACCATCCATACTCACACCTGACCATCTATATTCACACCTGACCTTCTAAGCTCACACCTGACCATCTATACTCACACCTGACCATCTATACTCACATCTGAGAATCTACATTCACATCTGACCATCTATATTCACACCTGACCATCTATACTCACATCTGATCATCTATACTCACAACTGACCATCTATACTCACACCTGACCATCTATACACACACCTGACCATCTATACTCAAACCTGACCATCTATATTCACATCTGACCATCTATACGCACATCTGACCACCTATACTCACAACTGACCATCTATACTCACAACTGACCATCTATATTCACATCTGACCATCTATACTCACACCGGACCTTCTATACTCACACCTGACCATCTACACTCACAACTCATCATCTATACTCACATCTGACCATCTATACTCACACCTGACCATCTATACTCACACCTGACCATCTATACTCACAACTGACCATCTATATTCACATCTGACCATCTATATTCTCATCTGACTATCTATACTCACACCTGACCATCTATACTCACACCTGACCATCTATACTCACACCTGACCATCTATACCCACATCTGACCATCTACACTCACACCTGACCATCTATATTCACATCTGACCAGCTATACTCACATCTGACCATCAATACTCACATCTGAATATCTATACTCACATCTGACCATCTATTTTCACACCTGACCATCTATACTCACACCTGACCATCTATAATCACTGCTGACCATCTATACTCACATCTGACCATCTACACTCACACCTGACCATCTATACTCAGACCTGACCGTCAATACTCACAACTGACCATCTATACTCACACCTGACCATCTATATTCACTCCTGACCATCTATACTCACACCTGACCATCTATAATCACTGCTGACCATCTATACTCACATCTGACCATCTACACTCACACCTGACCATCTATACTCAGACCTGACTATCAATACTCACAACTGACCATCCATTCTCAAACCTGACCATCTATATTCACATCTGACCATCTATACTCAGACCTGACCATCTATACTCACACCTGACCATCTATATTCACATCTGACCATCTATACTCACACCTGACCATCTATACTCACACCTGACCATCTATATTCACATCTGACCATCTATACGCACATCTGACCACCTATACTCACAACTGACCATCTATATTCACATCTGACCATCTATACTCACAACTGACCATCTATACTCACATCTGACCATCTACACTCACACCTGACCATCTATACTCAGACCTGACCGTCAATACTCACAACTGACCATCCATACTCAAACCTGACCATCTATATTCACATCTGACCATCTATACTCAGACCTGACCATCTATACTCACACCTGACCATCTATATTCACATCTGACCATCTATACTCACACCTGACCATCTATACTCACATCTGACCATCTATACTCACACCTGACCATCTATATTCAGATCTGACCATCTATATTCACACCTGGCCATCTATACTCACACCTGACCATCTATACTGACACCTGACCATCTATACTCACAACTGAGCATCGATATTCACATCTGACCATCTATACTCTCATCTGACCATCCATACTCACACCTGACCATCTATATTCACATCTGACCATCTATATTCACATCTGACCACCTACACTCACACCTGACCATCTATATACACACCTGACCATCTATACTCACACCTGACCATCTATATTCACATCTGACCATCTATACTCACATCTGACTATCTATACTCACACCTGACCATCTATACTCACACCTGACCATCTATACCCACTGCTGACCATCTATACTCACATCTGACCATCAACACTCACACCTGACCATCTATACTCACACCTGACCATCTATACTCACACCTGACCATCTATATTCACATCTGACCATCTATACTCACACCTGACCGTCAATACTCACAACTGACCATCTATACTCACACCTGACCATCTATATTCACACCTGACCATCTATACTCACATCTGACCATCTATATTCACATCTGACCATCTATACTCACATCTGACCATCTATACTCACATCTGACTATCTATACTCACACCTGACCATCTATACTCACACCTGACCATCTATACTCACTGCTGACCATCTATACTCACATCTGACCATCAACACTCACACCTGACCATCTATACTCACACCTGACCATCTATACTCACACCTGACCGTCTATATTCACATCTGACCATCTATACTCACACCTGACCGTCAATACTCACAACTGACCATCTATACTCACACCTGGCCATCTATACTCACTGCTGACCATCTAAACTCACTTCTGACCATCTACACTCACACCTGACCATCTATACTCAGACCTGACCGTCAATACTCACAACTGACCATCTATACTCACTCCTGACCATCTATATTCACACCTGACCATCTATACTCACACCTGACCATCTATACTCACACCTGACCATCTACATTCACACCTGACCATCTATACTCACACCTGACCATCTATACTCACATCTGACCATCTACACTCACACCTGACCATCTATACTCACACCTGACCGTCAATACTCACAACTGACCATCTATACTCACTCCTGACCATCTATACTCACACCTGACCATCTATACTCACATCTGACCATCTATATTCACCCCTGACCCTCTATACTCACATCTGACCATCTACACTCACACCTGACCATCTATACTCACACCTGACCGTCAATACTCACAACTGACCATCTATACTCACTCCTGACCATCTATACTCACACCTGACCATCTATACTCACATCTGACTATCTATACTCACACCAGACCATTGATATTCACACCTGACCATCTATATTCACATCTGACCATCTATACTCTCATCTGACCATCCATACTCACACCTGACCATCTATATTCACATCTGACCATCTATACTCACACCTGACCATCTATATTCACATCTGACGATCTATATTCACATCTGACCACCTATACTCACACCTGACCATCTATATACACACCTGACCATCTATACTCACACCTGACCATCTATACCCACATCTGACCATCTACACTCACACCTGACCATCTATATTCACATCTGACCAGCTATACTCACACCTGACCATCTATACTCACACCTGACCATCTATACCCACATCGGACCATCTGCACTCACACCTGACCATCTATATTCACATCTGACCATCTATATTCACACCTGACCATCTATACTCACACCTGACCATCTATATTCACATCTGACCATCTATACTCACACCTGACCATCTATACTCACACCTGACCATCTATACCCACATCTGACCATCTGCACTTACACCTGACCATCTATACTCACACCTGACCATCTATACTCACACCTGACCATCTATACCCACATCTGACCATCTACATTCACACCTGACCACCTATATTCACATCTGACCAGCTATACTCACACCTGACCATCTATACCCACATCTGACCATCTGCACTCACATCTGACCATCTATACCCACATCTGACCATCTACATTCACACCTGACCATCTATTTTCACATCTGACCAGCTATACTCACATCTGACCATCTATACTCACAACTGACCATCGACATTCACATCTGAACGTCCATACTCACATCTGACGATCTATACTCACAACTGACCATCTATTTTCACGTCTGACCATCTATACTCACATCTGAATATCTATACTCACACCTGACCATCTATACTCACACCTGACCATCTATACTCTCAACTGACCATCTATACTCACATCTGACTTTCCATACTTACAACTGACCATCTATATTCACATCTGACCATCTATACTCACATCTGACCAACTATACTCACACCTGACCATCTATATTCACACCTGACCATCTATACTCACACCTGACCATCTATATTCACACCTGTATACTCACTGCTGACCATCTATACACGCACCTGACCTTCTATACTCACATCTGAACATCTATACTCACACCGGACCGTCTATACTCACACCTGACCATCTAAACTCACACCTGACCATCTATACTCACAACTGATCATCTATATTCACATCTGACCATCTATTCTCACAACTGTCCATCTATATTCACACCTGAGAATCTATACTCACACCTGACCATCGAAATTCACATCTGACCATCTATATTCACATCTGACCATCTATACTCACAACTGACCATCTATATTCACCTCTGACCATCTGTACTCACACCTGACCATCTGTATTCACACCTGAACATAAGAACATAACAACATAACAAATAGGAGCAGGAGTAGGCCATCTAGCCCTTCGAGCCTACCCCGCCATTCAATAAGATCATGGCTGATCTGTCGCGGCTCAGTTCCACTTTCCCGCCCTCTCCCCATAACCCTTAATCCCCTCTCCTATCAAGAACCCATCAACCCGCTTCTTAAAAATATTTAGCGAGGCAGCCTCCACCACTTCAACGGGCAGAGAATTCCAGAGATTCACCACCCTTTGAGTGAAGAAGTTCCTCCTCAACTCCGTTCTAAACCACCCCCCCTTTATCTTGAGGCTGTGCCCCCTAGTCCTACTGTCCTTTCTGAGCTTGAAGAGTCTCTCCACCTCTATCCTATCCATCCCATTCATCATCTTATATGTCTCAATGAGATCTCCCCTCATTCTTCTAAACTCTAACGAGTACAAGCCTAGTTTATTCAGCCTCTCCTCGTAGCTCAACCCCCTCAACTCCGGTATCAGCCGAGTAAACCTCCTCTGCACTCCCTCCAAGGCCAAAATATCCTTGCGTAAGTATGGCGACCAAAACTGCACACAGTACTCCAGCTGCGGCCTCACCAATGCCTTATACAGCTGCAGCAAGACCTCCCTACTTTTATATTCAATCCCCCTCGCTATGAAGGCCAGCATCCCATTCGCCTTCCTGACCACCTGCTGCACCTGCAGGCTGGGTTTTTGCGACTCATGCACAAGGACCCCGAGGTCCCTCTGCACCGTCGCCTGCTGCAGTTTTTCGCCACGTAAGTAATAATCCTTCCTACCATTATTCCTACCAAAGTGGACCACCTCACACTTGCCAACATTAAATTCCATTTGCCATTTCCTGGCCCATTCGCCCAGCCTATCTAGATCCTTCTGCAGACTCTCCACACCCTCTGCACAATTTGCCTTTCCCCCAATCTATATTGACCAATCTGACCATCTATATTCACACCTGACCATCTATATACACACCTGACCATCTATATTCACACCTGACCATCTATAATCACTGCTGACCATCTATACTCACATCTGACCATCTACACTCACACCTGACCATCTATACTCAGACCTGACCGTCAATACTCACAACTGACCATCTATACTCACACCTGACCATCTATATTCACTCCTGACCATCTATACTCACACCTGACCATCTATAATCACTGCTGACCATCTATACTCACATCTGACCATCTACACTCACACCTGACCATCTATACTCAGACCTGACCATCAATACTCACAACTGACCATCCATTCCCAAACCTGACCATCTATATTCACATCTGACCATCTATACTCAGACCTGACCATCTATACTCACACCTGACCATCTATATTCACATCTGACCATCTATACTCACACCTGACCATCTATACTCACACCTGACCATCTATATTCACATCTGACCATCTATACGCACATCTGACCACCTATACTCACAACTGACCATCTATATTCACATCTGACCATCTATACTCACAACTGACCATCTATACTCACATCTGACCATCTACACTCACACCTGACCATCTATACTCAGACCTGACCGTCAATACTCACAACTGACCATCCATACTCAAACCTGACCATCTATATTCACATCTGACCATCTATACTCAGACCTGACCATCTATACTCACACCTGACCATCTATATTCACATCTGACCATCTATACTCACACCTGACCATCTATACTCACATCTGACCATCTATACTCACACCTGACCATCTATATTCAGATCTGACCATCTATATTCACACCTGGCCATCTATACTCACACCTGACCATCTATACTGACACCTGACCATCTATACTCACAACTGAGCATCGATATTCACATCTGACCATCTATACTCTCATCTGACCATCCATACTCACACCTGACCATCTATATTCACATCTGACCATCTATATTCACATCTGACCACCTACACTCACACCTGACCATCTATATACACACCTGACCATCTATACTCACACCTGACCATCTATATTCACATCTGACCATCTATACTCACATCTGACTATCTATACTCACACCTGACCATCTATACTCACACCTGACCATCTATACCCACTGCTGACCATCTATACTCACATCTGACCATCTACACTCACACCTGACCATCTATACTCACACCTGACCATCTATACTCACACCTGACCATCTATATTCACATCTGACCATCTATACTCACACCTGACCGTCAATACTCACAACTGACCATCTATACTCACACCTGACCATCTATATTCACACCTGACCATCTATACTCACATCTGACCATCTATATTCACATCTGACCATCTATACTCACATCTGACCATCTATACTCACATCTGACTATCTATACTCACACCTGACCATCTATACTCACACCTGACCATCTATACTCACTGCTGACCATCTATACTCACATCTGACCATCAACACTCACACCTGACCATCTATACTCACACCTGACCATCTATACTCACACCTGACCGTCTATATTCACATCTGACCATCTATACTCACACCTGACCGTCAATACTCACAACTGACCATCTATACTCACACCTGGCCATCTATACTCACTGCTGACCATCTAAACTCACTTCTGACCATCTACACTCACACCTGACCATCTATACTCAGACCTGACCGTCAATACTCACAACTGACCATCTATACTCACTCCTGACCATCTATATTCACACCTGACCATCTATACTCACACCTGACCATCTATACTCACACCTGACCATCTACATTCACACCTGACCATCTATACTCACACCTGACCATCTATACTCACATCTGACCATCTACACTCACACCTGACCATCTATACTCACACCTGACCGTCAATACTCACAACTGACCATCTATACTCACTCCTGACCATCTATACTCACACCTGACCATCTATACTCACATCTGACCATCTATATTCACCCCTAACCCTCTATACTCACATCTGACCATCTACACTCACACCTGACCATCTATACTCACACCTGACCGTCAATACTCACAACTGACCATCTATACTCACTCCTGACCATCTATACTCACACCTGACCATCTATACTCACATCTGACTATCTATACTCACACCAGACCATTGATATTCACACCTGACCATCTATATTCACATCTGACCATCTATACTCTCATCTGACCATCCATACTCACACCTGACCATCTATATTCACATCTGACCATCTATACTCACACCTGACCATCTATATTCACATCTGACCATCTATATTCACATCTGACCACCTATACTCACACCTGACCATCTATATACACACCTGACCATCTATACTCACACCTGACCATCTATACCCACATCTGACCATCTACACTCACACCTGACCATCTATATTCACATCTGACCAGCTATACTCACACCTGACCATCTATACTCACACCTGACCATCTATACCCACATCGGACCATCTGCACTCACACCTGACCATCTATATTCACATCTGACCATCTATATTCACACCTGACCATCTATACTCACACCTGACCATCTATATTCACATCTGACCATCTATACTCACACCTGACCATCTATACTCACACCTGACCATCTATACCCACATCTGACCATCTGCACTTACACCTGACCATCTATACTCACACCTGACCATCTATACTCACACCTGACCATCTATACCCACATCTGACCATCTACATTCACACCTGACCACCTATATTCACATCTGACCAGCTATACTCACACCTGACCATCTATACCCACATCTGACCATCTGCACTCACACCTGACCATCTATACCCACATCTGACCATCTACATTCACACCTGACCATCTATTTTCACATCTGACCAGCTATACTCACATCTGACCATCTATACTCACAACTGACCATCGACATTCACATCTGAACGTCCATACTCACATCTGACGATCTATACTCACAACTGACCATCTATTTTCACGTCTGACCATCTATACTCACATCTGAATATCTATACTCACACCTGACCATCTATACTCACACCTGACCATCTATACTCTCAACTGACCATCTATACTCACATCTGACTTTCCATACTTACAACTGACCATCTATATTCACATCTGACCATCTATACTCACATCTGACCAACTATACTCACACCTGACCATCTATATTCACACCTGACCATCTATACTCACACCTGACCATCTATATTCACACCTGTATACTCACTGCTGACCATCTATACATGCACCTGACCTTCTATACTCACATCTGAACATCTATACTCACACCGGACCGTCTATACTCACACCTGACCATCTAAACTCACACCTGACCATCTATACTCACAACTGATCATCTATATTCACATCTGACCATCTATTCTCACAACTGTCCATCTATATTCACACCTGAGAATCTATACTCACACCTGACCATCGAAATTCACATCTGACCATCTATATTCACATCTGACCATCTATACTCACAACTGACCATCTATATTCACCTCTGACCATCTGTACTCACACCTGACCATCTGTATTCACACCTGAACATAAGAACATAACAACATAACAAATAGGAGCAGGAGTAGGCCATCTAGCCCTTCGAGCCTACCCCGCCATTCAATAAGATCATGGCTGATCTGTCGCGGCTCAGTTCCACTTTCCCGCCCTCTCCCCATAACCCTTAATCCCCTCTCCTATCAAGAACCCATCAACCCGCTTCTTAAAAATATTTAGCGAGGCAGCCTCCACCACTTCAACGGGCAGAGAATTCCAGAGATTCACCACCCTTTGAGTGAAGAAGTTCCTCCTCAACTCCGTTCTAAACCACCCCCCCTTTATCTTGAGGCTGTGCCCCCTAGTCCTACTGTCCTTTCTGAGCTTGAAGAGTCTCTCCACCTCTATCCTATCCATCCCATTCATCATCTTATATGTCTCAATGAGATCTCCCCTCATTCTTCTAAACTCTAACGAGTACAAGCCTAGTTTATTCAGCCTCTCCTCGTAGCTCAACCCCCTCAACTCCGGTATCAGCCGAGTAAACCTCCTCTGCACTCCCTCCAAGGCCAAAATATCCTTGCGTAAGTATGGCGACCAAAACTGCACACAGTACTCCAGCTGCGGCCTCACCAATGCCTTATACAGCTGCAGCAAGACCTCCCTACTTTTATATTCAATCCCCCTCGCTATGAAGGCCAGCATCCCATTCGCCTTCCTGACCACCTGCTGCACCTGCAGGCTGGGTTTTTGCGACTCATGCACAAGGACCCCGAGGTCCCTCTGCACCGTCGCCTGCTGCAGTTTTTCGCCACGTAAGTAATAATCCTTCCTACCATTATTCCTACCAAAGTGGACCACCTCACACTTGCCAACATTAAATTCCATTTGCCATTTCCTGGCCCATTCGCCCAGCCTATCTAGATCCTTCTGCAGACTCTCCACACCCTCTGCACAATTTGCCTTTCCCCCAATCTATATTGACCAATCTGACCATCTATATTCACACCTGACCATCTATATACACACCTGACCATCTATATTCACACCTGACCATCTATATTCACACCTGACCATCTATACTCACACCTGACCATCTATATTCACACCTGACCATCTATATTCACACCTGACCATCTATACTCACACCTGACCATCTATATACACACCTGACCATCTATATTCACACCTGACCATCTATATTCACACCTGACCATCTATATTCACACCTGACCATCTATACTCACACCTGACCATCTATATTCACACCTGACCATCTATACTCACACCTGACCATCTATATTCACCCCTGACCATCTATATGGCTGCGATTTGCGAGTGGAGAGTTTGTGGGTGAGTACAGCGACTTTTTCTTTCTTTTAAGAACTAACTTTGTTTTAGTGGGGTTTTTTTTTTGCTTGCTTTAAGTTTGACCCCTGAAGTAGTTGCGAGGGCACTCGGGTCAGGTTTTTTTTTCACCCTACTATAAATTAGACCGGAGGGGATTCCTGATACTCGACACAGGTAGAGTATCCCAGCCCTCCCCCCTCCTCTAACCTAAAAGAGAGAGAGAGAGAGGGGCTCTGACTGAGAGCAGGTAAGACTGCTTTTGTTTTTGTGTGTGCTGTAAGGGCTTTGGCTCACAGGGCCAAAGAGATAAGGGTGAGGCAAGGTAAGTTATAAGTTTTTTTTTTATTTTTTCCTCTGGGTTGCTATAAGGGGTAAGTATGGGTGTGAGGCCAGTATGTTGTTGCCAGTGCAACATGTGGGAGGTCTTGGAGGCTCCTGGTCTACCAGACATCCACACCTGTTCTCGGTGTGTGGAGCTGCAGACCCTACGGAACCATGTTAAGGAGCTGCAAATGCAGTACAGTCCCCCAACCCTGAACCCTGACCCCAAGTTCAGTCCCCCAACCCTGAACCCTGAACCCTGACCCAAAGTACAGTTCCAATCCCTGAACATTGAACCCTGACCCCAAGTACTATCACCCAACCCTGAACCCTGAACTCTGACCCCCAGTACAGTCCCCCAACCCTGAACCCTGACCCCAAGTACAGTCTCCAACCCTGAACCATGACCCCTGACTCCAAGTACAGTCCCCCAACCCTGAACCCTGACCCCAAGTACAGTCTACAACCCTGAACCCTGAACCCTGACACCAAGTACAGTCCCCCAACCCTGGACCCTGAACCCTGACCCCAAGTACAGTCCCCCAACCCTGAACCCTGACCCCAAGTACAGCCCCCCAACCCTGAACCCTGACCCCAAATACAGTCGCCCAACCCTGAACCCTGACCCCGAGTACAGTCCCCCAACCCTGAACCCTGACCCCAAGTAAAGTCCCTCAACCCTGAGCCCTGACCCCAAGTACAGTCCCCCAACCCTGAACCCTGAACTCTGACCCCAAGTACAGTCCCCCAACCCTGAACCCTGAACTCTGACACCAAGTACAGTCCCCCAACCCTGAACCCTGACCCCTGACCCCAAGTACAGTCCCCCAATCCTGAACCCTGCACCCTGACCCCAAATACAGTCCCCCAACCCTGAACCCTGACCCCTGACCCCACGTACTGTCCCCCCACCCTGAACTCTCGCCACAAGTACAGTCCCCCAACCCTGAACCCTGAACTCTGACCCCAAGTACAGTCCCACAACCCTGCACCCTGACCCCAAATACAGTCCCCCAACCCTGAACCCTGAACCCTGACAACGAGCACAGTCCCCGAACCCTGAACCCTGACCCCTGACCCCTAGTACAGTCCCCCAACCCTGAACTCTGACCCCAATTAAAGTCCCCCAAACCTGAACCCTGACCCCAACTTCCGCCCCCAAACCTGAACCCTGACCCCTGACCCAACGTACAGTCACCCAACCCTGAACACTGACCCCAAGTACAGTCCCCCAAACCTGAACCCTGAACTCTGACCCCAAGTACAGTCCCCCAACCCTGAATCCTGAACCCTGACCCCAAGTACAGTCCCCCAACCCTGAACCCTGACCCCTGACCCCAAGTACAGTCCCCCAACCCTGAACCCTGACCCCTGACCCCAAGTACAGTCCCCAAACCTGAACCCCGAACCCTGACCCCAAGTACAGTCCCCCAACACTGAACCCTGACCCCTGACCCCAAGTACAGTCCCCCAACCCTGAACTCTGACCCCTGACCCCAAGTACAGTCCCCAAACCTGAACCCCGAACCCTGACCCCAAGTACAGTCCCCCAACACTGAACCCTGACCCCTGACCCCAAGTACATTACCCAACCCTGAACCCCGAACCCTGACCCCAAGTACAGTCCCCCAACACTGAACCCTGACCCCTCACCCCAAGTACAGTCCCCCAACCCTGAACCCTGACCCCTGACCCCAAGTACAGTCCCCCAACCCTGAACGCTGAACTCTAACCCCTAGTACAGTCCCCCAACCCTGACCCCTGACCCCAAGTACAGTCCCCCAACCCTGAACCCTGACCCCAAGTACAGTCCCCCAAACCTGAACCCTGAACTCTGACCCCAAGTACAGTCCCCCAACACTGAACCCTGACCCCTGACCCCAACTACAGTCCCCCAACCCTGACCCTGACCCCAAGTACAGTCCCCCAACCCTGAACCCCGAACCCTGTCCCCAAGTACAGTCCCCCAACCCAGAACCACGAAACCTGACCCCAAGTGCAGTCCCGCAACCCTGAACCCCGAACTCTGACCCCAAATCGAGTCCCCCAACCCTGAACCCTGGCCCCAAGAACAGTCCCCCAACCCTCAACCCTGACCCGAAGTACAGTCCCTCAATCCTGAACCCTGACTCCTGACCCCAAGTACAGTCCCCCAACCCTGACCCCTGACCTCAAGTACAGACCCCTAACACTGAACCCTGACCCCAATTTCAGTCCCTCAACCCTGAACCCTGAACCTTGACCCCAAGTACAGTCCCCCAACTCTCAACCCTGACCCCAAGTACAGTCCCTCAACCCTGAACCCTGACCCCTGACCCCAAGTACAGTCCCCCAACCCTGAACCCTGACCCCAAGTACAGTCCCCCAACCCTGAACCCTGACCCCAAGTACAGTCCCCAACCCTGAATCCTGACCCCAAGTACAGTCCCCCAAACCTGAACCCTGAACTCTGACCCCAAGTACAGTCCCCCAACCCTGAAACCTGAACTCAGACCCCAAGTACAGTCCCCCAACCCTGAATCCTGACCCCAAGTTTAGTCCCCCAACCCTGAGCCCTGACCCCAAGTATAGTCCCACAACCCTGAACCCTGACCCCTGATCCCAAGTACAGTCCCCAAACCTGAACCCCGAATCCTGACCCCAAGTACAGTCCCCCAACACTGAACCCTGACCCCAAGTACAGTCCCCCAAACCTGTACGCTGAACTCTGACCCCTAGTACAGCCCCCCAGCCCTGAACCCTGACCCCTGACCCCAAGTACAGTCCCCCAACCCTGAACCCTGACCCCAAGTACAGTCCCCCAACCCTGAAACCTGACCCCAAGTACAGCTCCCAACCCTGAACCCTGACCCCTGACCCCAAGTACAGTCCCCCAACCCTGAACCCTGAACTCTGACGCCTAGTAATGTCCACCAACCCTGAACCCTGACCCCAAGTACAGTCCCCCATCCCTGAACCCTGACCATGACTACAGTCCCCCAAACCTGAATCCTGACCCCTGACGCCAAGTATAGTCCCCCAACCCTGAACCCTGAACCCTGACATCAAGTACAGTCCCCCAACCCTGAACCCTGACCCCAAGTACAGTCCCCCAACCCTGAACCCTGACCCCGAGTACAGTCCCCCAACCCTGAACCCCGAAACCTGACCCAAGTACAGTCCCCCAAACCTGAAGTCTGAACTCCGACCCCAAGTACAGTCCCTCAACCCTGAACCCTGACGCCAAGTACAGTGCCCCAACCCTGAACCCTGACCCTAAGTGCAGTCCCCGAACCCTGAACCCTGAACTCTGACCCCAAGTAGAGTCCCCCAACCCTGAACCCTGACCCCAAGAACAGTCCCTCCCCTGAACCCTGACCCCAAGTACTGTCCCCCAACCCTGAGCCCTGACGCCAAGTACAGTCCTCCAACCCTGAACCCTGAACCCTGACCCCAAGAACAGTCCCCCAAACCTGAACTCTGAACTCTGACCCCAAATAGAGTCCCCCAACCCTGAACCCTGACCCCAAGAACAGTCCCCCACCCTTGAACCCTGACCCCAAGTACAGTCCCCCAACCCTGAACCCTGAACCCTGACCACAAAAACAGTCCCCCAACCCTGAACCCTGACCCCAGGAACAGTCCCCCACCCCTGAATACATAAGGACATAAGAACATAAGAAAATGGAGAAGGAGTAGGCCATCTAGCCTCTCGAGCCTGCCCCGCCATTCAATAAGATCATGGCTGATCTGTTGTGGCTCAGTTCCACTTTCCCGCCCTCTCCCCATAACCCTTAATCCCCTCTCCTGTCAAGAACCCATCAACCCGCTTCTTAAAAATATTTAGCGAGGCAGCCTCCACCACTTCAACGGGCAGAGAATTCCAGAGATTCACCACCCTTTGAGTGAAGAAGTTCCTCCTCAACTCCGTTCTAAACCGCCTCCCCTTTATCTTGAGGCTGTGCCCCCTAGTCCTACTGTCTTTTTTGAGCGGGAAGAGTCTCTCCACCTCTATCCTATCCATCCCATCCTGAACTCTGAGCCCAAGTACAGTCCCCCAACCCTGAACCCTGACCCCTGACCCAAACTACAGTCCCCCAACCCTGAACCCTGAACTCTGACCCCAAGTAGAGTCCCACAACCCTGAACCCTGACCCCAAGAGCCGTCCCTCCCCTGAACCCTGATCCCAAGTACAGTCCCCCAACCCTGAACCCTGAACCCTGACCACAAGAACAGTCCCCCAACCCTGAACCCTGACCCCAGGAACAGTCCCCCACCCCTGAACCCTGAATTCTGAGCCCAAGTACAGTCCCCCAACCCTGAACCCTGACCCCGACCCAAACTACAGTCCCCCAACCCTAAACCCTGACCCCTGACCCAAACTACAGTCCCTTAACCCTGAAACCCGAACCCTGACCCCAAGTACAGTACCCCAACCATCAACCCTGAACCCTGACCCCGAGTACATTCCCCCAACACTGAACCCTGACCCCTGACCTCAAGTACAGCCCACCAACACTGAACACTGACCCCAAGTACAGTCCCCCAACCCTGAACCCTGACCCCTGACCCCAATACAGTCCCCCAACCCTGAACCCCGAACCCTGACCCCAAGTACAGTCCCCCAACCCCGAACCCTGACCCCAAGTACAGTCCCCCAATCCTGAACCGTGAACTCTGACCCCAAGTTCAGTCCCCCAACTCTGTACCCTGACGCCAAGAACAGTCCCCCAACCCTGAACCCTGAACCCTGACCGCAAGTACAGTCCCCCAACCCTGAACGCCGAACCCTGACCCCAAGTACAGTCCCCCAACCCTGAACCCTGACCCCAAGTACAGTCCCCCAACCCTGAACTCTGACCCCAAGTACAGTCCCCCAACCCTGAAACCTGACCCCAAGTGCTGTCGCCCAACCCTGAACCCTGAACCCTGACCCCAAGTACAGTCGCCCAACCCTGAACCCTGACCCCAAGTACAGTCCCCCAACCCTGAAAACTGACCCCCTGACCCCAAGTGCAGTCCCCCAATCCTGAACCCCGAACCCTGGCCCCAAGTACAATCTCCCAACCCTAAACTCTGACCCCAAGTACAGTCCCCCAACCCTGAACCCTGACCCCAATTACACTCCCCCAACACTGAACTCTGACCCCAAGTACAGTCCCCCAACCCTGAACCCTGAACTCTGACCCCAAGTACAGACCCCCAATCCTGAACGCCGAACCCTATCCCCAGTTAGAGTCCCCTAACCCTGAACCCTGACCCCAAGTACAGTCCCCCAACCCTGAACTCTGACCCCATGTACAGTCCCCCAACCCTGAAACCTGACCCCAAGTGCTGTCGCCCAACTCTGAACCCTGAACCCTGACCCCAAGTACAGTCCCCCAACCGTGAACACTGACCCCCTGACCCCAAGTACAGCCCCCCAATCCTGAACCCCGAACCCTGACCCCAAGTACAATCTCCCAACCATGAACTCTGACCCCAAGTACAGTCCCCCAACCCAGAACCCTGACCCCAATTACACTCACCCAACATTGAACTCTGACCCCAAGTACAGTCCCCCAACCCCGAACCCTGACCCCTGACCCCAAGTACAGTCCCCCAACCCTGAACCCTGACCCCAAGTGCAGTCCCCCAAACCTGAACCCTGAACCCTGACCCAAAGTACTGTCCCCCAAACCTGAACCGTGACCCCTGACCCCAAGTACAGTCCCCCAACCCTGAACACTGACCCCAAGTACAGTCCCCCAACCCTGAACCCTGAACTCTGAACCCAAGTACAGTCCCCAACCCTGATCCCTGACCCCTGACCCCATGTACAGTTCCTCAACCCTGAACCCTGACCCCGAGTACAGCACCCCAACCCTGAACCCTGAACCCTGACCCCGAGTACAGGCCTCAAACGTTGAACCTGACCCCAAGGAGAGGCAATGGACCCTGACCCTGAGAACAGGCCCCGAACCCTGACCCTCAGGGCCGGCCATGAACTCAGACTCTGGAAACAGGCCTTGACTCCGACCCCCAGGACTGAACCCGAACCCTGACCCCGAGGACAGGCCCCACACCCTGTCCCTGAACCTTGACCTGAGGACAGGCCCTGAACCCTGACCCGCAGATTCAGAAAGACAGAAACTCAGAGACACCGAGGGTCAGAGACACAGGGAGACAGATTCACAGAGACACAAGCAGTCAGAGACAGAGAGACACACAGACACAGAGACACAGAGATTCGGAGACTCAGAGCCAGAGAGACTCAGGGACACAGAGAGTCAGGGAAATAGAGACAGAGAGACACAGAGATTCAAAGACACTCAGAGACAGAAACTCCGAGACACAGAGACAACGACTGTCACCGATTCAGAGACTCAGAGACACAGAGACAGAGATACGGAGAGTCTGAGACACAGAGACACCTGGACACAGACTCTGAGACTCACAGACTCAGAGACACAGAGGAACCGAGACTGAGAGACACAGTGACTCAGTGACATAGAGAATCAGAAACTCAGTGAAAAAGAGACACAGAGACAGAGAGATTCAGAGACACAGAGACTCAGAGACACAAAGACTCAGAGATACAGGGACACAAAGTCTCAGAGTCTAAGAGACTCAGAGACACACACACACACACAGACAGAGAGACACAGACACTCAGAGACAAAAATCCTCAGAGACAAAGAGAATCAGAGACATCAAGACAGAGAATCACAGAGCTAACAGTCACCCTAACCCTAACCTGAACGCTAACCCTAACACGAACCCTAATGCCTAAACTCAACCCTAACCAGAACCCAGAACCTAACCCTAATGCCTAACCATAACCCTAACTCTAACCCCAACAATAACATTAACTATAAACATAAACTGAACCCTAATCTAACCATAACCATAACCCAGACTGTAATCCTAACACCAAAACCTAACCGTAATGCCTAAACCTAACCCTAACACTAACTATAAACCGAAACCTAACCCTAATCCTAACCCACACCGTAACCCTAACCCAGAAAGTAACCCTAACACAGACCGTAACCCTAACCCTAACAACAATCCCTAACCCTAATGCCAAACCCTAACCCTAATGCCAAACCCTAACCCTAATGCCAATACCTAACCCTAATGCCAAACCCTAACCCTAATGCCAAACCCTAACCCTAATGCCAATCCCTAACCCTAATGCCAAACCCTAACCCTCATGCCAAACCCTAACCCTAATGCCAATTCCTAACCCTAATGCCAAACCCTAACCCTAACCCTAACCCTAACCAGAACACAGACCATAACCATCACCCGAACACCAATCCCTAACGCCGAACACTAACCCAAACCCTTACCCTAACCATAACGCTAACACTAATCATAAACCTAAACCTAACCATAACCCAGACCGTAACGCGAACACCAAACCCTAACCCTAATGCCTAACCCTAATCCTAACCCTAACCCGAACGCTAACACTAATCATAAACGTAACGCTAACCCGAACCCTAACCCAGACCATAAGCCTAACCCAAACACAAAACCCTAACCCGAATGCCAACCCTAACCCTCACGCTAACATTAACCATAAACCTAACCCTAACCCTAACACCAAACCCTAACCGTAAAGCCTAACCATAACTCGAAAGCTAACCCTCACCCTAACACTAACAATAACCAGAAACCTAAACCTAACCTTAACCGTAACACAGACCGTAACCGGAACCCGAGCACAAAACCCAAACCCTAATGCCTAACCCTAACATAAACCCGAACCCTAAGACTAACTATAAACCTAAACCTAACCCTAACCCTAACCATAACCCAGACCATATCCCTAACACCAACCATAAACCTAAACCTAACCCTAACCCTAACCCTAACCATAACCCAGACCATATCCCTAACACCAACCATAAACCTAAAACTAACCCTCACACTAACCCTAACCATAATCCAGAATGTAACCCTAACACCAAACCCAAACCCAAATGCCTAACCCTAACCCTAACCCTAACGCTAACCATAAACCGAAACCTAAACCTCACCCTAACCAGAACCCAGACCATAATCCTAACCCTAATGCCGAACCCTAACCCAAACCCTTACCCCAACACTAACGCGAAGACAACCAAAAACCTACACCTAACCCTAACCCAGACCATAACCCTAGCCCAAACACCAAACCCGAACACCAAACTGTAACCCGAATGCCAAGCCTAACCCTAACCCTAACCCTAACGCTAACACTAACCATAAACCAAAACCTAACCCTAACATAGACCGTAACCCTAACCCTAACACCAAACTCTAACCCGAATGCCTAACCCGAACCCTAACCCTAACCCTATCATTAACTCTAACCCCTAACCCTAACCCCAACCATATCTCTAACACTAACCCTAATCCCAACAATAACCCTAACCGTAACCCTATCATTAACTCTAACCCCCAGCCCTAACCCCAACCATATCTCTAACCCTAACCCTAATCCCAACAATAACCCGAACCCGAACCCTATCATTAACTCTAACCCCCAGCCCTAACCCCAACCATATCTCTAACACTAACCCAAATCCCAACAATAACCCTAACCCTATCATTAACTCTAACCCCCAGCCCTAACCCCAACCATATCTCTAACACTAACCCTAATCCCAACAATAACCCTAACCCTAACCCTATCATTAACTCTAACCCCCAGCCCTAACCCCAACCATATCTCTAACACTAACCCAAATCCCAACAATAACCCTAACCCTAACCCTATCATTAACTATAACCCCCAGCCCTAACCCCAACCATATCTCTAACACTAACCCTAATCCCAACAATAACCCTAACCCTAACCCTATCATTAACTCTAACCCCCAGCCCTAACCCCAACCATATCTCTAACACTAACCCTAATCCCAACAATAACCCTAACCCTAACCCTATCATTAACACTAAACCCCAGCCCTAACCCCAACCATATCTCTAACACTAACCCTAATCCCAACAATAACCCTAACCCTAAACCTATCATTAACTCTAACCCCCAGCCCTAACCCCAACCATATTTCGAACACTAACCCTAATCCCAACAATAACCCTCACCCTAACCCTATCATTAACTCTAACCCCCAGCCCTAACCCCAACCATATCTCTAACACTAACCCTAATCCCAACAATAACCCTAACCCTAACCCTATCATTAACACTAACCCCCAGCCCTAACCCCAACCATATCTCTAACACTAACCCTAATCCCAACAATAACCCTAACCCTAACCCTATCATTAACTCTAACCCCTAACCCTAACCCCAACCATATCTCTAACACTAACCCTAATCCCAACAATAACCCTAACCCTAACCCTATCATTAACTCTAACCCCCAGGCCTAACCCCAACCATATCTCTAACACTAACCCCAATCCCAACAATAACCCTAACCCTAACCCTATCATTAACTCTAACCCCTAACCCTAACCCCAACCATATCTCTAACACTAACCCTAATCCCAACAATAACCCTAAACCCTAACCCTGTCATGAACCCTAAACTGAACCTTAACCCTAATATAAGATCCTAACACTAACTCTAACCCTAATCGCTAACCATAACAGTAAAAGTAACCCTAACCCTAACCCTAATCCCTAACCCGAACCTTAACACCTAACGCTAACCCTAACCTCAACCCTAACTCCAGCCCTCACACCGAACCTGAACCCTAACTCTAATCCGAACCCTAACCCTCACCATAATCCACACCCCTAACCCTAAACCTGACCCGAACACTAACCCCCACCTTAACTCTAATCCTAACCCGAACCCTAACATAACCCTAAATCTCAACCTAACCGTAACCGTAACATGAGTTTGGGTTAGGGTTTATATTCGGGTTAGAACATAAGAACATTAGGTTTAGGGCTAGGGTTAGCGTTAGGGTTAGGATTACAGTTAGGGTTAGAGTTAGGTTAGGGTTAGGGTTAGAGTTAGCGTTAGTGTTCGGAATAGGGTTAGGGTTCGGGATAGCGATAGGGTGAGGGTTAGGGATAGGGTTATGGTTAGGGTTAGGATAGCGTTAGCATTAGAGTTAGGGTTAGGGTTAGGGTTAGACTTAGGGTTAGGGTTAATCTTAGTGATCGGGTTAGGTTTTGGGTTAAAGTTTGGTTTAGGGTTTAGATTAGGGTTTGAGTTAGGGTCAGGTTAGGGTTAGCATTCGAGTTAGGGTTAGGTTTATGGTTGGTGCTTAGGGTTAGGGTTAGGGTTAGAGTTAGGGTTAGGGTTAGGATTAGAGTTAAGGTTAGGGTTAGGGTTAGGGTTAGGGTTAGGATTAGAGTTAGGGTTCGGGTTCGGGTTAGGGAGCGAGTTAGGATTAGATTTAGGGACAGGCTTAGGGTTAGAGTTAGGGTTAGGATTAGGATTACAGTTAGGGTTCGAATTGGGTTAGGGTTAGGTTTAGCGTTAGAGTTAGCGTTCGGGTTCAGGATAGCGATAGGGATAGGTTTCGTGTTCGGGATAGGGTTAGGGTTAGGGTTAGGGTTTGCATTGTAGTCAACATTCGGTTTAGGTTTAGTGTTAGAATTACGGGTCAGGTTATGGTTAGATTTCGGGTTAGGTTTACAATTAGAGTTAGTGTTCGGGTTTGGATTAGTGTTCGGGTTCGCGTTGGTCTTTGTGTTAGGATTAGCGTTTGAGTTTGAGTTAGGGTTAGGGTTTAGATTAGAGTTTGAGTTTGGGTTAGGTTTAGGGCTCGGGTTAGCATTAGATTTAGTGTTAGGGCTCGTGTTCGGGCTAGTGCAGGGGTTAGGGTTAGGGTTGGAGTTAGGGTTCGGATTAGAGTTATGGTTCGAGTTTTTGGATCGTGTTACGGTTACGGTTAGGTTGAGAGTTAGGGTTCTGTTAGGGTTCGGGTTAGGATTAGAGTTAAGGTGAGGGTTAGTGTTAGGGTCAGGTTTAGGGTTTAGGTGTTTGGATTATGGTTCGGTTTAGGGTTAGGATTAAAGTTAGGGTTAGGGTTAGGTTTAGGATTTGATATTTGGATTATTGTCAGGGTTAATGTTAGGGCTAGGTTCGTGTTCAGGATAGTTGTTAGGGTTAGGTGTTCGGATTATGGTGAGAGTTAAGGTTTGGATTAGAGTTAGGGTTCAGGTTCGGTGTGAGGGTTGGAGTTAGGGTTCAGGTGAGGGTTAGCGTTAGGTGTTAAGGTTCAGGTTCGGGATTAGGGTTAGGGTTAGGGTTAGTTTTACTGTTATGGTTAGCGATTAGGGTTAGAGTTTGTGTTAGGGTCTTGGATTAGGGTTAAGGTTCAGTTTAGGGTTCATGATAGGGTTAGGGTTTTGCATTAGGGTGAGGGTTAGGGTTATTGTTGGGATTAGGGTTAGTGTGAGAGATATGGTTGGGGTTAGGGCTGGGGGTTAGAGTTAATGATAGGGTTAGGGTTCGGGTTATTGTTGGGATTAGGGTTAGTGTTAGAGATATGGTTGGGGTTAGGGCTGGGGGTTAGAGTTAATGATAGGGTTAGGGTTAGGGTTATTGTTGGGATTAGGGTTAGTGTTAGAGATATGGTTGGGGTTAGGGCTGGGGGTTAGAGTTCATGATAGGGTTAGGGTTAGGGTTCGGGTGAGGCATTCGGGTTAGGGTTTGGTGTTAGGGTTAGGGTTACGGTCTATGTTAGGGTTAGGTTTTGGTTTATGGTTAGTGTTAGCGTTAGGGTTAGGGTTAGGGTTAGGCTTGGCATTCGGGTTACAGTTTGGTGTTCGGGTTTGGTGTTTGGGCTAGGGTTACGGTCTGGGTTACGGTTAGGTGTAGGTTTTTGGTTGTCTTCGCGTTCGTGTTAGGGTAAGGGTTTGGGTTAGGGTTAGGCATTAAGGTTAGGATTATGGTCTGGGTTCTGGTTAGGGTGAGGATTAGGTTTCGGTTTATGGTTAGCTTTCGGGTTAGAGTTCGGGTTAGGCATTAGGGTTTGGGTTTGATGTTAGGGTTACGTTCTGGATTATGGTTAGGTTTAGTGTTAGGGTTAGGTTTAGGTTTCTGGTTATTGTTAGTGTTAGGGTGAGGGTTAGCTTTCGAGTTATGGTTAGGCTTTAGGGTTAGGGTTTGGTGTTAGGGTTAGGGTTTGGTGTTAGGGTTAGAGTTAGGTTTATGGTTAGTGTTAGCATGAGGGTTAGGGTTGGCATTCGGGTTAGGGTTTTGTGTTTGGGTTAGGCTTATGGTCTGGGTTAGGGTTCGGGTTAGCGCTAGGTTGATGATTAGTGTTAGCGTTAGGGTTAGGGTTAGGATTAGGGTTAGGCATTAGGGTTAGGGTTGGTGTTTGTGTTACGGTCTGGGTTATGGTTTGGTTTAGGTTTATGATTAGTGTTAGCATTAGGGCTCGGGTTAGGATTAGGGTTAGGCATTAGGGTTAGGGTTTGGTGTTCGCGTTACGGTCTGGGTTATGGTTAGGTTTAGGTTTGTGATTAGTGTTAGCGTTATGGTTAGGGTAAGGGTTTGGGTTAGGGTTCGGCGTTAGGGATTGGTGTTAGGGTTATGGTTATTGTCTGGGTTCTGGTTAGGGATAGGGTTAGGGTTAGGGTTTGGCATTAGGGTTAGGGTTTGTTGTTAGGGTTAGGGTTACGTTCTGGGTTAGGGTTACGGTCTGTGTTCGGGTTACGTTCTGGGTTAGGGTTACGGTGTGGGCTAGGATTAGGTTTAAGTTTTGGTTTATAGTTAGGATTGGTGTTAGGGTTAGGGTTAGGCATTATGGTTAGGGTTTGGTGTTAGGGTTACAGTCTGGGTTGTGGTTATGGTTAGATTAGGGTTCGGTTTATGTTTATAGTTAGTGTTATTGTTCGGGTTAGAGTTAGGGTTATGGTTAGGCATTAGGGTTAGGTTCTGGGTTATGGTTAGGGTTGAGTTTAGGCATTAGGGTTCGGGTTAGGGTTAGCGTTCAGGTTAGGGTTAGGGTGACTGTTAGGCTCTGTGATTCTCTATCTTGATGTCTCTGATTCTCTTTGTCTCTCAGTCTCTGTATCTCTGTTTCACTGAGTTTCTGATTATCTGTGTCACTGAGTCACTGTGTCTCTCTGTCTCGGTGCCTCTGTGTCTCTATGTCTCAGACTCTCCGTGTCTCTGTCTCTGTGTCTCTGAGTCTCTGAAGCTGTGAGAGTCTGTGTCTCTGTGTCTCGGAGTTTCTGTCTCTCAGTGACTTTGAATCTCTGTGTCTCTCTGTCTCTTTTTCCCTGACACTCTGTGTCCCTGAGTCTCTCTGGCTCTGAGTCTCCAAATCTCTGTATCTCTCTGTCTCTGTGTCTCTGACCCTCTGTGTCTCTGAGTTTCTGTCTTTCTTTATCTCGGGGTCAGGGTTCAGAGCCTGTCCTCAGGGTCAGGGTTCAGGGTCTGTCCTCAGGGTCAGGTTCAGGGTCTGTCCTCAGGGTCAGGGCTCAGGGTCTGTCCTCAGGGTCAGGGTTCAGGGTCTGTCCTCAGGGTTCGGGTTCATTCCTGGGGGTCAGAGTCAAGGCCTGTTTCCAGAGTCTGGGTTCATGGCCGGCCCTGAGGGTCAGGGTTCGGGGCCTCTCCTTGGGCTCAGGGTTCAACGTTTGAGGCCTGTACTCGGGGTCAGGGTTCGGAGTTCAGTGTTGACCCCAAGTACAGTCCCGCAACCCTGAACCCTGAACCCTGACCCCAAGTACAGTCCCACAACACTGACCCCTGACCCAAGTGCAGTCCCCCAACCATGAACTCTGACCCCAAGTACAGTCCCCCAACCCTGAACCCTGACCCCAAGTACAGTCCCCCAACACTGAACCCTGATCCCTGACCCCAAGTACAGTCTCCCAACCCTGACCCCTAGTACAGTCCCCCAACTATGAACTCTGACCACAAGTACAGTCCCGCAACACTGACCCCTGACCCCTGACACCAAGTACAGTCCCCCAACCCTGAACCCTGAACCCTGACCCCAAGTACAGTCCCACAACACTGACCCCTGACCCCAAGTGCAGTCCCCCAACCATGAACTCTGACCCCAAGTACAGTCCCCCAACCCTGAACCTTGACCCCAAGTACAGTCCCCCAACACTGAACCCTGATCCCTGACCCCAAGTACAGTCTCCCAACCCTGACCCCTAGTACAGTCCCCCAACTATGAACTCTGACCACAAGTACAGTCCTGCAACACTGACCCCTGACCCCTGACACCAAGTACAGTCCCCCAACCCTGAACGCTGACCCCTGACCCCATGTAAAGTCCCCCAACCCTGACCCCAAGTACAGTCCCCTAATCCTGAACCCTGACCCCTGACCCCAAGCACAGTCCCCAAACGCTGAACCCCAAACCCTGACCCCAAGTACAGTCACCCAACCCTAATCCCTGACCCCTGATCCCAAGTACAGTCCCCCAACCCTGAACCCTGACCCCTGACCCCAAGTACAGTCAGCCAAGCCTAAACCATGATCCCTGACCCCATGTACAGTCCCACAACCCTGAACCCTGACCCCTGACCCCAAGTACAGTCCCGCAATACTGACCCCTGACCCCAAGTGCAGTCCCCCCGCTCAGCCCTGACCCCTGACCCCAAGTACAGTCCCCAACCCTGAACGATGACCCCTGACCGCATGTACAGTCCCCCAACCCTGACCCCAAGTACAGTCCCCCAACCCTGAACCCTCACCCCTGACCCCAAGTACAGTCACCCAACCCTGAACCCTGACCCCAAGTACAATCCGCCAAACCTGAACCCTGACCCCTGACCCCAAGTTCAGTCCCCCAACCCTGAACCCTGACCCCAAGTACAGTCCGCCAAACCTGAACCCTGATCCCTGACCCCAAGTTCAGTCCCCCAACCCTGAACCCTGACCCCAAGTACAGTCCGCCAAGCCTGAACCCTGATTCCTGACCCCATGTACAGTCCCCCAAACCTGACCCTGACCCCTGACCCCAAGTACCGACCCCAACACTGAATCCTGACCCCTGACCCCAAGTACAGTCCCCCAACCCTGAACCCTGAACTCTAACCCTAAGTACAGTCCCCCAACCCTGAACCACGAACCCTGACACCAAGTACAGTCCCCCAACACTGTACCCTGACCCCTGACTCCAAATACAGTCCCCCAACACTGAAACCTGAACCCTGACCTCAAGAACTGTCCCAAACCCTGAACCCTGACCCCTGACACCAAGTACAGTCCGCAAACCCTGAACCCGGAATCCTGACCCCAAGTACAGTCCCCCGAACCTGAACCCTGACCCCAAGTACAGTCCACCAACGCTGACCCCCGAACCCTGACCCCAAGTACAGTCCCCCAACGCTGACCCCCGAACCCTGACCCCAAGTACAGTCCCCCAACCCTGAACCCTGACCCCTGACCCCTTATACAGTCCCCCAACACTGAACTCTGACCCCAGACCCCAAGTACTGTCTCCCGACCCTGAACCCTGAGCCCAAGTACTGTCCCCCAAACCTGAACCCCGATCCCTGAACCCAAGTACAGTCCATCAACCTTGACCCCTGACCAATAGTACAGTACCGCAACCTGAACCCTGAACCCTGACCCCGAGTACAGCCCCACCACCCTGAACCCTGACACCAAGTACAGTCCCCCAACCTCAACCCTGACCCCAAGTACAGACCACAAACCCTGAAACCCGAACCCTGACCCCTGACCCCAAGTACAGTCCCCCAACACTGAACCATGACCCCAAGTACAGTCCCCCAACCCTGAACCCCGAACCCTGACCCCTAGTACGGTCCCCCAAAAGTGACCCGTTACCCAAGTGCTGTCCCCCAACCCTGAACCCTGACCCCTGACCCAAAGTACAGACCCCCAACACTGAACCCCGAATCCTGACCTCAAGTACAGTACCCAACCCTGAACCCTGAACCCCGAGTACAGTCCCGCAACACTGAACCCTGACCCCTGACCCCAAGTACAGTCCGCCAACACTGAACGCCGAACCCTGACACCAAGTACAGTCCCCAATCCTGAACCCTGACCCCAAGTACAGTCCCCCAAACCCAACCATGAACCCTGTCACCAAGTACAGTCCCCCAACCCTGAACCCTGAACCCTGACCCCGAGTACACTCCTCCAACACTGAACCCTGACCCCTGACCCCAAGTACAGTCCCCCAACACTGAAACCTGAACCCTGACCCCAACTACAGTCGCCCAACCCTGAGCACCGAACCCTGACCCCGAGTACAATCCCCCAACCTTGAACCCCGAACCCTGACCTCAAGTACTGTCCCCCATCACTGAACCCCGAACACTGACCCCAAGTACAGTCCCCCAACTCTGAACCCTGAACCCTGACCTCAAGTACAGTCCCCCAACCCTGAACCCTGAAGCCTTACCCCAAGTACAGCCCACCAACCCTGAACCCTGACCCCATGTACTGTCCCCCAACCCTGAACCCTGAACACTGACCCCAAGTACAGTCCCCCAACACTGAACCACGAACCCTGACCCCATGTACAGTCCCCCAACCCTGACCCCAAGTTCTGTCCCCCAACCCTGAACCCTGACCCCTGACCCCTGACCCCAAGCACAGACCCCAAACGCTGAACCCCAAACCCTGAACCCAAGTACAGAC